>NC_061509.1:135582929-135672200 GCF_022539505.1 Lolium rigidum | reverse complement strand
TAAATATGCCACCGGAACGAGTCATGAAAGCTCGGTCCCTGCAGCTCATACCGTGGAGCAAATCAGTACAATCTTGAGAGACCAGTTCGGCATCCTGCCAAAGAGGAAAACAATCGGCTATTCCAAGCCGTACCCCGACGAGTACGATTTGATCCCACTACCACCCAAGTATCAGCTCCCTGGGTTCTCAAAGTTCAATGGATCAGAAGGTTCTAGCTCGATCGAGCACGTGAGCCGATATTTGGCACAGTTAGGCATGATTTCAGCATCAGATCCGCTACGTGTGAGGTTTTTCGCGCAATCTCTCACGGGATCGGCTTTTGGGTGGTACACCTCGTTGCCACCAAACTCAGTCCGGACGTGGAAGCAACTGGAAGAGCAGTTTCATGTCCAATATCACTCAGAGGCTACCGAGGCTGGCATTGCCGATCTGGCACAGGTACGGCAAAGACGCGGAGAAACGGTGTCGGAGTACATCCAGCGTTTCAGGACTGTTAAGAACCGATGTTATTCGGCTCGTCTAAATGAGAAGGAAGCAGTCGAGCTGGCAGTGTTGGGCCTCGCAGCGCCGATCAAGGATCCGGCTTTCCAAGTGGAGTACGAGTTCACGGCGCACATGGTCCAGAAATTAGCATTGTATGAGCAGCGCCACCCAGAACTGTACCAAGACAAGTTCAAGCGTCCGATAGGCCTGGTCGAGACAGAAGAAGTTGAGGATTCTCCAGGAGACCGGGAAGTAGCCGTGGCTGAATGGACTCGGGGGCAGTACCCATGTCGTGCAAATGGGTGAAACCACAAGGGCCTCCAAAGGGGTTTGACTTCGATGTAAGCAAGGCTGAGCAGATATTCGATTTATTGCTTAAGGAAAAACAGCTGAAGTTACCCGAAGGCCACAAAATCCCTACGGCGTAAGAAATGAACGGGCGACCGTACTGCAAGTGGCATCATTCGTTCACCCATATCACCAATGACTGCAAGGAGTTGCGTTGGCAGATCCAAACGGCGATAGAACAAGGCCGTTTGATCCTCGACCAGTTTGCCATGAAAGTGGACACACACCCGTTTCCTGGCGTCAACATGGTGGGAATCAATCACTCCACGAGGCATCAGCCAGGTTTCTCATTTGATGTTAACATGGCAGGGCCTGTACACAACCATGGCAAGGATAAAGAAGAAAGCAGTCACTCCCGTGGCAAGGAAAAGGAGGAGGCCGGCCCACGCGACCGGCCCCGATATGATGACAGACGATACCTCACCGAGGAACAGGTGAGAAACGTGTGGTACCAATGTCCGCTCTCCGCGCATCTCATTAACAAGTATGAGCGTCAGTACGACCGACATCGGCGGTACGACAGAGATGACGAAAGATATCGTCGGTCTAACGTAAACAATGGAAGATATCGTCGATATGATAGAGACGACGAATGATATGAGCACCGCGCTAAGGGGAAGTCAAGGGAACAGGAAGACATGGATAGACACTGGGACTGTCCTTTCTTTAAGCATTGCTGGGATTCAGGAATGAGCCGATTGCCCACGATCGACAACTGCCTGGAGTGTAGACAGCAGAAGAAGGACGCATGTGAGGTTTCAGTGTTCAAGCGTCTAGGGCCTCTCCCACCTCAGAACAGACAAGCTGAGTCATCTCAAGAGGAAGATTTTGAGGAGTCAGAAGATGAAGAAGAGGATAGATACCACCGGCCAAGGTGGTGCCCTGATGGACTCAGTCACTCCCAAAAGCGTAGGGTTCAGCGGCTACGTAGCTTGGAGCAAGCCGAGGCGCAATACCTGCACACGTTGAGGAAAGCGCGGCCCGATCTGGCCGTGAAAATTCAGCAAACATTGGACGCGGAAAGTCGTCCACAGAAGAAAGAATGGCGCCCCAAACAGACAAAAGCCGATGCGAGTGCATCGGCTGGCACAAATATGGTGTTCATACTTCCCTCGGAGTTTTGTGCTCTAAGAACTGAAGAAGTGCCGATAGCGCAGTTTGACTGCGGCCCACGGCCAGTTATCTTTGAAAAGCCACGAGAGAAGAGCTACAAACATTTGAAAGCCCTGTACCTAAAAGGTTTCAATGGGCAGCCTGTCGGCAAGATGCTGGTTGACACGGGAGCGGCAGTCAATATAATGCCATACTCCATGCTACGGCGTTTGGGACGCTCTAACTCAGATCTGATCAAAACCAACGTCACACTAAGCGACTTCAACGGCCAAGCGTCGAAACGCAAGGTGTTCTGAACGTGGATCTAACCGTAGGCCGAAAAACCATCCCTACATCATTCTTCATCGTCGACAGCAAAAGCACCTACGTTGTCCTGCTAGGGAGAGATTGGATTCACGCCAACTGCTGCATTCCATCCACAATGCACCAATGCCTCATACAGTGGGATGGAGATGAAGTGGAGGTCGTCCATGCAGATGACTCGATCGAGATCTCAATAGCTGGCATGAACATTTGGGACGCGAAAGACCAAGGGCCGCTCTCTGGAGTCAGTTTGGACGGCTGTGAGCGTATCGAAGCTACAAAAAACGGGGTGAGGCTGGTCTTATCCACCGGCCTGACAGAGTAGCAACAACAAAGTCACTGGACATACGTGGCAAGGCCGATCCCTGCGATCGGCCCCAAAAAATAAAAAGCAATGATCTCACCTCAAGCATGTCACGTGAGACTCCCTCCCGTAGGGGAGCACAAATCAGTTGTAAACCTTCATTGAGCAATACAATAAAAAAGGAGGCCGATTCCAGCAATCGGCCAAAATTATCCTCGTCATACGTTTTGCCTGTGTTCGGCATTGATCTAGCAGGCGACGGGAAGCTAGGATATGGGTTTACATCGGCTGATGAGCTAGAAGAGATTGACATTGGTCCTGGGGATAAGCCACGACCAACATTTATCAGCAAAAAGTTAGATCCGCATCTGAGGAGCCTGATGATAGCTTTGTTGAAAGAATACCGAGGCTACAAGGACGTAGCAGATGGAGCCGATGTTCAGATACAGTTCATGGAACCGGATGATTGGAGAGCTGATATCTTCAATTACTTGAAAGATTCGGTTCGGGGGGCACCTAAACGGATAAGGTACAAGGCCATGAAGTATGTCCTTATTGGAGATGACATGTTCTACAGGACTTTGGAAGGGTTACTTCTCAGATGTCTAGGACCAGCCGAGTCAAATCGGCTCTTACATGAGGTACACGAAGGCGCCTGTGGAACTCATCAATCGGCTCATAAGATGAAATGGTTGATCAGGCGATCGGGGTTTTATTGGCCCACCATGCTTGAGGATTGTTTTAAATACTATAAAGGGTGCCAAGCATGTCAGAAGTTTGGGAAAATTCGGATGGTACCCGCATCAGCAATGAATCCCATCATCAAGCCTTGGCCATTTCGAGGTTGGGGCATGGATATGATCGGCAAAATCAATCCTCCATCGAGCAAAGGCCATGTGTGGATTTTGGCCATCACAGATTATTTTACTAAATGGGTAGAGGCCGTCCCTATGAAGTCAGTAGCATCGGCCGATGTTATCAATTTTGTGAAAGAACATGTCATTCACAGATTCGGGATTCCCCAGACTATCACGACCGATGGAGGTTCGGTTTTCATTTCTCGCGAGTTTAGAGAATTCTGCGAGGACATGGGAATTAAGTTGATCCGATCGTCCCCATACTATGCTCAAGCAAATGGGCAAGCTGAAGCGTCCAACCAGAGCCTTATCAAGCTAATTAAGAGGAAAGTCGACGAGCACCCTAGACGTTGGCACGAGGTATTGTCAGAGGCTTTGTGGGCTTATCGTATGTCATGTCATGGAGCGATAAAAACCTCGCCATACCATCTGGTCTATGGACAAGAAGCCGTGTTGCCCTGGGAAATCACGGCTGGGTCGAGACGTGTTACGTTTCAGAATGACTTAACAACTGAAGAATATGCAGCCCTGATGAGTGATAGCATTGAGGATCTGACGGAACTTAGACTTTGGTCGCTTGAGAAAATTAAAGAGAACAAAGCCAAGGTAGCTCGCGCATATAATAAGAAGGTGAGACCAAAGGAGTTCCACGTTGGTGATCCGGTATGTGAAGTTCGTATTGCCATTGGGGACTAAGGATAAAGTGTATGGTAAGTGGTCTCCAAATTGGCACGGGCCGTACAGAGTCGACCAAGTTTTAAAGGGTAACGCATACATGCTCGAGGAGCTGAGTGGTGCAAAGTTCCCAGTGGCTGTCAATGGTCAACATCTCAAGAAATATTTCCCGAGTAGGTGGGATGATGGACAGGTGAAATATAGGGGCCGATGCATGAAATCGGCCAGTAAAAACTTTTTTAAGTATGCAAAGCACAACCGATGCACTGACATCGACTTTAGAACTAAAAAGCCGATGCGCAGCCATCGACTCTAGAGGTACAACTGTCACAAGCGGGCATCGGGTCACCGTTTGAATTTGGGGGCTGGCCTTGTCTGAGGTTTTGGTAAAAGACCGATGCGTTGCCATCGACTCTTTGAGCATTGATCTATTTTGACAATCGGACAAATCAAACATGGAATCCTTCTTCATTGATTAAAAGGGGATTTTTTACAAGAAGAGCCAATTGCTCACAAAAGGAGGATCTACTGCCTAAGGTACTACTACTAGTCCTATTCTAGTAGTGCCTAATCTAGGGGCCGTCGCTGCCCTCGTCGTCGCCATCGTAGCTGTCGTCGGCGCTGCTGTCGGCGAAGTCCTCGTCGCTGCTGCCGAAGCCGTCGGCAGGCGCTCCGTACTCCTCCTCGTCGTCTTCGTCATCGTCGTCCTCCGACCCGGCGCGGAAACGCTTCACCGGCGGGTACTCGTCGTCGGAGGAGTCATCCTCCGCTTCCTCCTCCTCGTCGGAAGAGGAGAAGCCGTCCCAGGAGAAGAGGTCATCGTCGCTCTCCTCCTCCAACCTCCCATCCACAAGGAACTGGAGGTTGTCCTCCCCGTCGGTCAAGGAGGCGTCATCCTCTGACCAGACGGAGAAGTCCCAATCCCTCTCGTCCCAATGCTCTGGGGCGAGGGCCTCGTACGTCGCCATCAGGTTGAACTCCGGCTCCGGCTCGGCTGGAGGAGGAGGACCGGAAGGAGAGACCCGAGGAGGCGAGAGGAGGAGGAGGAGTCCATGGTGCGAGAGGAGGGTTTTTGTCGATGGCTAATGCGGAACGAGGAGGATGAAGAGGCGAACTGCTCGGGTAAGATTAAATAAAGGGGATATAGTGGGAGATGATTCAATGCTTGGGCAGTTTTCGAGGACGCGGTGCCAAAAATGTCAATCGTGCGGTCCGGAGGAGTTGAGAAGACGGGGCATCATGATGGAAAGACAACGAAGCGGTTCCGCTCCGCAACGCGTAACCCGATGAAGAAAAACAGAGTGGTTTTGGAATTATTATTGCCAAAACCGGGGGGCATGTGTTATCACCGGAATTTAGCCGGGGCGGGGAGATGGGCCGTGATTGAGATGGGCTTAGAGGACATGCATATGAAGTGTCTCTGAATCGGCCTTGTGCGAGAGTTTGGGCTAGATTGCCCGTGTATCTGTATATTATGGTAGATTACGTTTTATGTTTAGAATTAAGAGATAGAGTTTAGTCGTACACAGCTAGGTTTATTCCCAAGATAGAGAGTCTACGAACTATAAATATGTACCTAGGGTTATTGAGAAAGGAGGACGATCACGTTCACAACAAACCAATCTAGGCGCATCGCCACCCCTTGTTTCGAGGGTTTCTTCCGGGTAAGCAACATGCTGCCTACGATCGCATCTTGCGATCTAGGCAGTATCAGTTTATTCGTTGTTGGTGTTGCTCGTGCTGAAGCCTTTTTGATGGCGAGTAACACCCTTATCGTGGATGTTTTGGGGCTGACGTCGATACTTTCATGATATGCTTGCTTAGCTACGCTGCCCCTCAATATCTAGCTGCCTTTGCACCTATCTTGGGTGTAAGGGCAGCATCTTGCTTGTTCTTTATTTAGTAGATCCGATCTGTTATAGTTGTTCCTTGTTCTCCAAGGATTAGTTTGATATCCGCATGGTTAGGCCTTGCAAACGGGTTGAACGATCCGGTAGTGCGTAAGGTATGGTTTACTAATCCTAGAGGGATTATTCCGGGAATCGACTTCGTGTTGGTTTTTAGGCCTCTTTTAGGACTAGTTTTCCATCATCTTCCGTATCTGCTAGGCTCAACTACGTGTAGGATGTTCCGGTTATGCGGCGAAAACCCTAAACTATCGTAGATTGGTTTAACTTGATATTGATAAAGCAGGATCCCCATGTTATCGTAAATCGAACGTGAACCATGGGGTAATCGGCTCTTTGAGCCGATTCACAGGGTAACCTGAGAGCCGATCGGGCTCGTATTTAATGTTTACGTGTATGCCATGCAGGAAACTAATCGAAGCAATCCATCACCTTCCTGACCAGGTATAGGTCAGGTGGCACACTCTGCATTAGCCAGGACGTGTGCCGGAGCATTGCGGGCCGTCGCCCGAGGGACCAGGGCCCTCCAGCAGTCCTGGGAGCCTCCCGGCTCTCCGTGTTGCTCGTCGGTGCTCGCCGGTGGGTTTTGGCAGGCAACAGCTACTCAAACTCAAAAGCTTGGCCTTGGTGGTCTCAAGAGTGGCAATTTCTTCTTCATGGTTGCAACATGAGGTCTTCTCCTTGCACAAGCGGTAATATTCATCCAAGGCTTCTTCTTGAAGAGCATTGACCTCCAAGAGAAGAGCATTGTGCTTTCTCAAGGAAGCAACTTGATCAACAAGCTCGTCATGGCAAGAGTTGGGGTCTTCATCATCTTTCTCTTTGTTAGCTTCATCGAGAGAGAGCATCTTCTTTTTGAGCTCACCCATCAAACCAAGAGCATGGTCTCGGTCCTTGATGAGTTGGGATACAATAGCCTTGTTGGAGTCTTCAAGGACGATGACACTAGCTTCAAGAGACATGCGCAAATTTTGTTCCTCTTCAAGTGCTTGATTTATAGAGGCAATCTCATTTGCCGCCTCCCTTTCAAGCCTCTCCTTCTCCTCTATAAGGTCTTGTGCCGCACCAAGTTGGGCCAAGAGAGCCCCAACATGAGTCTTGGTATCCCCTTGCATGTTAGTGAGAAAAGAATCCAAACCCATAACCTCACGCTTAATGGTGAGACTAGTGGCATCATCAATATATAAAGCATTAGTTGAAGATGAGAGTTTGGAAGGGGTTCTACCTCCGAGGATACCTTTTCCATAAGGCAATGAGCGTTGTGGGTGATGAGGTTCTCATTAGGAGAGTCGAAGAGGGAGATAGAGGGAGTGGTAATGGCGATGGCGGCCACTCCCTCTCCTTCCTTGTTGGAGCTCTTGTCCTCGTGTTCTTCATCCTCATCGGAGGAGTACTCTTCTCGAATGATGAAGGCTCTAGGCTTCTTGGTGAAGGAGACCTTGTCGTCATCGGGCTTGGGGGAGTACTTGGAGAATCCTTTGGAGAGAGACTTGAACTTTTCTTTGCGGACAAGCCTTCCACCATTATCTTCTCTTCTCTCAAACATGCAATCTGCAACAAAATGATTCTTGTCACCGCAATTGTAGCATGTTCTCCCCCTTTGCTCCTCCTTTGGACTCTTGGAGAAGCTTCTTGGAGAATCACGTGATCTTCTTGGTCTTGTGCTTCGAGACTTGTTTCCATCCCAAAATTTCTTGGCGGCGAGAGCCATGTGCTCATGATAGTTGGTCTTGAGATCATCCGGTCCCCACTCAATGGGATCCTCATCACTTTCACTAGCCTCATGTACCTTCATCTTCAATGCAAGGTTGGGCTTGCGGGTGTTGTGGGCGCGAGCAACAAGATCCTCCGCATTATTCTTGGAGATGTCCAAAGCGATGACTTCGCTAAGTACTTCATCGGATGTCATAGCACGGAAGGAGGCGTTTTGGCGGATGGCCGTCAACTTCACTTCCTCATAAGGGAGGAGAGCGTTGTAGAACTTGCGCTTGATCCAATGGTTATCCACAAACGTTGCTCCAAGATCTTGCATTTGTACGGCAAGAGCGATGAGGCGCCGGTACATTTCTTCGGGGGACTCTCCTTCATTCATGACGAAGTTGTCGGCCATGTTGTTCACTTCATCGAAACGAGAGCTTTGGATGCTTGCATTTCCGAGGAAGAGCTTGTCGAGTTTATCCCATGCTTCCTTGGCGGTCTTGAGCGAGCGGATATGAGCGCGGTCCTTTGGCATGACGGCCATGTGAATCATGTTGATGGCGGTGGCGTTGAGTTGGTCATCCACCACATCTCTTCTTGTCAAGCTCTTTGGGTCTCGTGGTGAGTAGCCTTCCTCGATGATGCGCCAAAGCTCGGTAGATGCGCTGCGCACATGTGAACGCATTAAGAATTGCCAATTTTCAAAGTTATTTGACTCAAGTAACGGTGGTGAACCATGCAACAAGATATGTGGCATAGGTATTGGAACGTTTATGGTGTAATCACTTGGTGGTGGCACCGCATGGTTACTCCCTAGATGTTCCGCAACCGGTGTCTCATCCTTCCCCTTTGTTGAAGTGCCGATCTCCCCAAGCCCTTCCTTTTGTGGATCTTTTGTCGATTGCGCGACATAATCAACAAGAGGAAATGGGTTAACTTTTGGTGGGGTATCCTCGGCACATGCCTTAGGATCTATGATAGGGGTTGATTTTTGAGCAACCAACTCCATCATCATCGCCTTCATTTGGTTAACGATGGATGACTCCAATTTCTTGAGGTCATCCAACATAGCCGTTGTGCTATCGATGGGAGATGATGGAGCGGGTGGAACAAGGGAAGGTGACCCATTCACAGCCACATCTTGTTCGGCCATTTCTTAGGCGGTAAAGCCCGAGCAAGAAAACCTTGCTCTGATACCACTTGAATGGATCGTAGCGAACAAGAGGGGGGGGGTGAATGGTTGCTACGTCAAGTTTTAGTCTTTTTCAATTTTAGCGGTGCGGAAGGTAAAGGTGAATCCTTTCGTGGTGACGGTGTTCCTACAATGATGCTAGAACAAGTGCAACAAGCAAAGGAACAAGCCAGATAGTAAGAGTAAGGAGCAGGACAACCGGATGGCGCGGAGACGAGGCGAGGTTTGTTTCCCGCAGTTCCTCTCACAAAAGAGAGTACATCTGCGTTGAGGAGGTGCTAGCCTCACACAAGAGGCTAGGCAGCCACACCACGAAGGAAGGCCTCACCTTCTTCCTCGAGAGAGCTCCACGAAGGTGCTCCCCCTTCTCCACTAAGGCACCGGTCGAGGCGGTGATTCCTTCACAAGGTTGGGGCGAGCTCCACACCACAAGGAGGCTCCCAACAACCCATGGAGCTAGTACAACACCAAGCTAGCCTCCATGGATGCACTTCCTCCAATGTCCCACCATAGGAACCCTACCACCAAGATCCACTAAGGAATAGCAAGTATTGGTGAAATCTCTCTTGGTAGAACTATAGATCGGGGTCTCCTCCACCACTCCTCAAAATTTGGGCAAGATTGGTTGGATGGTTGGGGAGATCCTCAAGGATTAAGCTCAGCAACAATGGAGGAGAGAGAGAGGAGAGATCAAAACGAGTTGGGGAAGAAGGGCCCCTTAAATAGGCTCCTCCAAATCCAACCGTTATGTCCTGTTTTCGCCTAAGCGGTACTACCGCTTTGGGTAAGCGGTACTACCGCTCTGAGTTCGAAATCCCACAGATCTAGTCCACGTGGACACAGAGCGGTACTACCGCTCGCGGTACCGCTCGAGGTACCGCAATAGGGTCCAAACCTTATCTGGACTCGAAGCGGTACCACAGCGGTACCGAGCGGTACTGCCGTAACTAGTTACGGTACACTGGCGGTACCATGAGCGGTACTACCGCTCGCAAGCGGTACTACCGCTCCAGGTACCGCAGAGGTACCGTAACTCGTACTGTGGGTCAAATCAGCGCAGAACCTCAGAGCGGTACCGTGGGCGGTACTAGTAGGGGTAGCGGTACTACCGCTACTAGTACCGGTAGTACCGGTCTGGCAAAAATAGGTTTTCTCCCCTTTTTCTCTCCAGCCATGTCACCTCGCAAAACACACACAAAACCAGAAAACCTATAAACTACGCTTCAGTCCTCCGATCTTGACGTGTCCAGCGAGGTCACCGTGCACTTGCAAATCTAAGAATGATACTCAAGGCACACGGTGAGATTACTCAAGTGTTGTCATCTAACACACAAAACACGGGGTTTAGACTTTGCTCTTTCAAGTTCTTACATGGCGCGAGATGAAGGCCATTATGCAAGCTCGTTTCGTTCCCACTAATTATTTGCGATCTATCTTTGATAAGTTGACCCTTTTGAGACAAGGTAGTAAGACTCGTTGATACTTATTTCATGGACATGGAGATGCTTATGCAGCGTGGCCGTATCCGTGAATCACTTCAGATGACAATGCAGCGTTTCCTACATGGTTTGAAGTATGATATCAAAGGCATTGTTCGTCATCACAGTTACACCACTATGAATGAGCTGCTACATCATGCAAGAGAAGCTGAAGCACATTTAGCTGAAGAAGCGCAAATCAAAGGTCGTGTTACGTGAGCTGGGCGCTACACGCCTAGGACGCCCCCATCTACGGCGTCGGCACCATCTTCGCGCTCCGCACCTTTTTCTACTTCGTCTAGCAAGCCGGTCTCCAATGTGTCCAACACAAAGAAGCCCGAACCGAGGAGGATTTGTGTGGGCTCCCATGCTTCACGCGGCGAGTTCGTAAAACTCGGGTCCCGTCTGGGTTTAAGCTACCCGACGATTACAATAATTTCGATGGCTTGCAAGATCCTGAGGGTGTTTCTCAAGGCGTTCTGGAGTTCTTCCAGGGCCTTATGCGCTTCGTCTGTCCATTCGAACGAGTCCGAGTTCTTCAGGAGAGGGTAGAGTGGCGTGACCTTGTCGCCGAGTCGGGGGATGAAGCGACTGAGGGCTGCGACTCGCCCGGCGAGTTTCTGCGCGTCGACAAGGCAGGTTGGTCGCTTGGTTCGCATGACTGCCGAAGTCTTTTCCGGGTTGGGCTCGATGCCGCGTTTGGAAACGATGTAGCCGAGGAGTTGTCCGGAAGGGACCCCGAAGGTGCACTTCAAGGGGTTGAGTTTGATCTGGTAGCGCCGCAGATTGGCGAAGGTCTCGGCGAGGTCGGCGACTAAGTCGTCCTGCCGAGTCGACTTGACCACCACGTCGTCTATGTAGACGTGGACGTTGCGTCCAATTTGGCTTTCCAGGCAGCTGTTCATGCACCGCTGGTAAGTAGCTCCGACGTTTCTGAGGCCGAAGGTCATGGCCATGTAGCAGTAGGCGCCGAGCGGCGTGATGAAAGCCGTTTTCTCCTGGTCTTCCACTGCCATCTTTATTTGATTGTACCCGGAGTATGCATCGAGGAAGCATAGCGATTCCGACCCCGCGACCGCGTCGATGATATGGTCGATTCACGGTAGGACGAATGGGTCCTTGGGGCAGGCGCGGTTGAGACTGGTGTAGTCGATGCACATGCGCCATGTCTTGTTTTTCTTCAGCACCAAGACTGGGTTTGCCAGCCATTTGGGGTGCTTGATTTCTATGATGAAGCCGGCGGCGAGTAGCCGGTTCACCTCTTCGGCGATTGCGCGCCGGCGCTCTTCCCCCACGGGTCGCATCGCTTGCCTAACGGGGCGTGCGGTGGGGTCGACGTGAAGTTTGTGCTCAGCAAGTTCTCTCGGGACACCTGGCATGTCAGACGGTTTCCATGCAAAGACATCTCGATTCTCACGGAGGAACTTGATGAGCGCGCTTTCCTATTGGGCGGACAGGCCCGTCCCAATGGTAACCTGCCTACTCGAGTCGTTCTCTACAAGATCTACTTGGCGAGTGTCGGTTGTAGGCTTGAAAGTTGCTGCGGGCGAGTCGAGCTCGGTCGGCTTCTCGAGGATGGCGGGGTCGTTGCGGTCGACTGGGTACTTGGCGAGCTCGGCGGTGTTGTCGTGTTCCTCGGCGATGACAACATCGGCGAGCTTAGCGTCGTTGTCCTCGCATTCCACGGACATTTCTGGGTCGCCGTGGACGGTGATAATGCCACGAGGCCCGGGCATCTTCATCATGTTGTAGGCGTAATGAGGCGTAGCCATGAATCTGGCAAATGCTTGGCGACCGAGGACGCAGTGGTACGGGCTGCGGAAGTTGACCGCCTTGAATGTTATCCGCTCGGTGCGGTAGTTCACGGGCGTGCCGAAGGTTACCGGCAACGTGACCTTGCCGATCGGGAAGGCCTTCCGCCCCGGGACGATGCCGTGGAATGTGACTTTGGTGTTCTCGAGGCGCGAGTCAGGCAGGCCGAGCCTCCGGAAGGTCTCGTAGTACAGGATGTTGATGGAGCTTCCTCCATCCATCAGAGTCTTCGGAAGCCAGTAATCGGCGACCTTGGGCCTGGCGACTAGCGTCACTCGGCCCGAGTACTCGATGCGTGGGGCGTGATCTTCACGGCTCCACGTGATGCTCTGCTCGGACCAGTTGAGCCAACGGGGGACGTCGATGACGACTGCGTTTACGGCCACCGCCCTTGCGAGGACTTTCCTGTCGCGCCAGTCGCCGACTCTGGTGAAAGTATGGAGCGAGCCGGCGCTGCGGCCGAAACCGCCTTCCTTGTGTTGATCTTGGTCTTTGGTGCGGTCCTTGTACTGATTGCCGCCGTTGCTCTCCTTGGCACGACGGGCCTTCTCTATCCGCTTCAGGGAGAAGCAGTTTCCGGTCGTGTGGGTGGAGGGCTTGCCCTCCCTGCTGTGGTAGATGCACGGGGCATCCAGCAGGCTACGCGCGTCGAACCGTTTGGGCTGGGGCCGGTCTTCTCTTGGGGCGCGGTTGTCTCGGCGAAAGGACTTTGCGTCGCGCTGCTCGTAATCAGCGTTGGCGACGAGTTCTGTGTGACCGCCATCTGCGCGGCGCTTGCCGTTGCCTGACCGGCCGCCAAACCGGTAGTCGCCACGGCGTGTGTCGGAGTGAGTGGGGCGGCGATTCTGCCGCTGCCCGTACTCGTCGTCCGAGTCGACCGTTGGGTCTTCGTCAGCGTAGCGCTGGGCGATGTCAAAGAGCTCGACGATTGAGATGTTGTCCCTGCTGACGCGGCGGAGCTTGGCGCCGAGTGGCTCATATCGGCAACACCACCGGAAGCAGTAGATCGCCGTGTCGGTGCTGATGCCGCTGGAGGTCGTCCACATGTCCTGCCAGCGTTGTACCCACCGGCGAGTCGATTCGCGCGGGCTTTGAACGCAGCGGTCCAGGTCCTCTATGGTGGTGGCGCGGGTATATGCGCTGGCGAAGTGTTGGATGAAGGCAGCGCGAGCCTCCTCCCACGAGTCGATGCTGTTTGGGGTGAGGGTGTTGAACCAGTGACGGTTTACCCCATCCATCATGAGGGGCAGATAGCGGGCGGCGAGCAGCTCGGAGTAGCCCAGGATACCCATCGCCATGGTGTACAAATCGATCCAGACCGTGGGGTCGATGTGTGTGTCGTACTTTTCGATGTCGCAGGGGCCCTTGAACCCGACGGGGTAGGGCTCGCCTCTTATCATGGGGTCGAAGCATGCTGGGCCGACTCGGTTGAACGCGCTTTGGCGCAGGGCCTCGTCGATGAGGCGGTCGTTCGTGCGATTGCGCGCTCGCCATTCTTGGTCATTGACGATGTGTGTGCGCGCGTCGATCGGCTGTCCGTTAGCGGCGACCATCGCCCGCGGAGGGCGTGGCTCGACTCGGTTATTGGTCGAGTGGGCAGCCCGTGGCACTGGAGGCGTGCAGTTATTGACGTTGGCGACTGCGCGATTCGCCGCGGCTGATGACGCGGCTCGACTCGCGGACGAACGCGAGTAGAGTCGTCCTTGGGAGTCGGCGGCGGCGTGCTGCTGCTCTAGGGCCTTGGCGTGCTGGACGAAGATTGCGCCGTCTCCCGTTTCGGGGAGGTTGGCGAGGGCGGCCTGAGCTGTCGCGACGTTGTCGGCTGGCGACGAGTGGAGAGGCAGGCCACTGGCGTCGACCTCTGCTCGAGGAGCCGGCCGTCCTCCAGGTGGAGGAGGGGGGGTGGTGGTGCTCCGTGTGCCACCCTGCCGGCGGCGGCCCGACTCGATTCGGGGACTTCGTGGTTCTGGACTCGGGCGACCCGGACTTCTCCGTCCGGATCATCGAAGTTGAGGCGGGCGCTGGGGAAGCCCTGCGCTTGGATGCGCTCCATGCGCATGCGATTGCGTTCGTTGCGGAAGTGGGACACGGCTCTCGCCGAGTCCTGTTCGAGGCGGAATTTCTGCCGCTCGACGAGCTCCTTTTTTCCTTTGCTCCTCCAGGGCTGCCCGATGTGCTTCGATCTCGGCCGCGGTCGCGGTCGCAGGGAGTGGGGTGGAGAAGGGATCCGGTGGAGGTGGAGCATCGTCGCCAGTCGCCATGAAGACGGCGGTGGGGTGCTGGTACTGCGTGGCGTCGACAGAATCCGACTCGGAGTCGCTGCCGAAGAGGGGGAGGACAGAATCGTCCTCAAAGTCGCTCGGGTTGGAGACCGGGGTGATGGAGTCCCCGAACGACGCCGCGGTGATGGATCCAGCGGCTGACGTCGTGGCGGTGGATCCGGCGACTGACGCCGTTGCTGCCGAATCGGCGTCGTCCTCCAGGGCCGACTCGGCCTCGACGTGTATTTCGCCGGTTAGGGGGAGAGTGGCAGTGAGGAGTTGTCCTGGCGCAAAGGGGTCGGGCAGCTGGCCAGGGCGAGGCTCAGTGGGGTCGCTGACGCCGGCGAGCCCGACGAAGAGGTTGACCGTGCCGACTGGCACCATCCAAGCGTGCGCGAGGGGCGATGAGGCCGGCTGGTAGGAGCTCGGCTGGATGTGGAAGAAGTTGCCTGTGGCGATCATCTTGCCGGAGGCGACCGACCGGCGTATCGGCGAGTAGGGCCTCACCGCAGCTCGGAGGCTTGATGTCTCATGCCCCACGGTGGGCGCCACTGTCGTGGATATGACCACGGCAGGTGCTACAGGGGGCAGTACTTCGTTGATGCGGGGGCAAGGGAACATTGCCATCTGCGGATCGAGGTGCACGGGACGCAAGGTTTTACCCAGGTTCAGCCCCTCCGGAGAGTAAAAGGCCTACGCCCTGCTAGATCTTATTGCTCAGTGAAGAATTACAATGGGGGGCTCAGTCGGCGGCTACGCCAAGAGCTTACAGAGGGGGAGATTGGATCTCAGATGATCTGTCTTCTAGGGTCTAGCTCGGGGGTTTATATAGGCACCCCCGATCTAGGGTTACATGAGGATAACTCCGAATCATATCGGTTGCTACTAATCCGGGATTCGCCACCGCTCCTACAAGTAATCCCCTTCTCCAGTCGCGCAGATCTTCATCCAGAGATTGTGGCCCAGTCGCTACAGGCCCCAACCACCCGGTCGCCGCATGGCCCAGTCACGGCAGCCTTTTTGGGCCTTCGTCTCCATGGCGAGTGAGACTGGCGACACACCCCCTTGAGCATATCCCCATCACTTCACCCAAAACACTTGGGATAAAACACTCTAATCCACTCCTGCGGAACAAGCCCTTAAGCATACCGCTTAATCACGCTTATATCGCCGCTTAGGCCTAATCCTATACGGTAGGCCTCCGCTGCGCTTCGCTTTCCGCCTAAGCGTACGCTCAGCAGCGCTTTTTTGAACCAGGCCAGAAAGGGAATATAAAGACAAAATCTATAGCAGGATAAATCTTCATTGCTGAAACTAAACACATATGGCAAACGGTAATGGAAAATTGGAAGCGACATGGCCTTCAAACATGCTTTCTGCTAGCCTTGATTACTACCATCCACAGATTTTCAATGATTCCTGAAACCTTGCTGGGAAAACATCAGGAACACTAGATAACCAGGAGAAGTACTCACGCCCAATCTCGGCTCGTTACAAAAATCACATCATAAGAATAGGAAAATCACATTAATTCCCTGCAAGGAATCAAAGAAGACCCTCAAGTTACTACATCTGGGTATGATTGAGGAGCCAAATAATTGAAAGAAAAATAGCCAAATCTCATGGATAAGGGGCGCTAAGGCCATGTACAGCGGGCAGCGCTTAGTTAGGCGCCAGGATTAATACCCTGGTTGGTAGTTACGAGCGATTCCAGTCCGACACTAAAATTTGAGTCGACGCTCCACCACAATTTTACCGCAACGGCCCGATTTTATTGCTCTCCGTGCTCGCGCATTAGCGTTGGAACCTTCTGACTCAGTGACTCCTCCATGGACGCTAGCGATTTTGCTAGTTTTTCATCCCTCAAGCGCCAGGCAAGCGCCTTGCGTTGAAGATTCCCTAAGAAAGAAAATAAAGGGGATCACTCTAGACGGAAAGACTCTGTATCTCACCGTGATTATGTTCCAGAAACCAGACTCCTGGTAGGGGTTGAGACGGAGGCGAGACCCCTTGTTGCAGAAAGATGGCGCATGGACGGTTGGGGCGGCCTCCTCGCCGACTTCGGGCTTCCTCCATGCGGAGAGGTGCCGCCAAGCTCGACGATGATTCCGTCGCCTACGGATCTGGCGGCATGGAAGGGGAGTGGTGTGCGCGGAGAGAATCGGGGATGGATTTTAGGGACGGGCGGAAACGTAGCGGGGCATGCTGAAGGGTGCGACGTGGTGCGGTGTTGGGGCGGACCAGGTAGGCCCGTGCGTAACGGGAGGACGATCAAACATAACGGAAGGACGACCAAACATATCGTGGATGGCAGAATAAGGACCACTTTAGTCTTTTTAAGGGCATGTACAACGGGAACGCTAAGATAAGACGCTAGGGTATAATTCCCAGCCGTTATGGCTCGTTCCCGGCCGATCGCAGGAAAAGGGATAGAGTCGACGCAAAACATAGAGCCGGCGCTTCGATTTTTCTTTCTCCCCCCAAACCGATTTGATTAGCGTCGGGAGCTATCCAGATGAATAAAAAGGACGCGAAAAAAAAAGATTTGACAGAAACGTACGAGGGCAGGAAACTAACTTCCCATCGGTAAAATGAGCGCTTATCATTTTTCGCGTTGGGGAGATGGGCGCTTAGTTTATTTCCTAGCGTGTATGTAGCGCCTGTTATTAGCGTCCAGCATTGTAGAGTGAGCGCTTTGATGATTTTTTAATTTTAAGATAATTAACCTTTTCTCTGCAAGCGCCTACCTAAGCGTTGAGCATTGTACATGCCCTAAGTAGTAGAGATAGAGAAATAGGAGAAAAGAAGGAAAATATAAGTGGCGGCGGATGGGAGTTCGCTGACAGTGAGCCACTCCCGCGTCGGTGACCGAGTCTCCTTCTTCCCAAATCTCGGACGCCAATAGACAACCACAGTCCTGTGTTAGAGCAGGTCTAACAGATCCCGTAAAAGGGGCAAACCCGTATAATAACCGCCGGTTTGAGGGTTTCGGCTCTACCCGGCCGTCTAGCACGCCCCGTAAAAACGGCCCCCGACGTTTTTTGCTGTTTTCGAGTACGGGGCGGGTCCTCGCCCCCTACTTGTGCGGGGTGGGAGCGGGGATAGTGGGCGAAACCACTATCGTCCACTCCACTGCGCGGGAAGCATTTCGCTGAAGCCAACTGCCGCCGCCGCCCGATCTCCTCCCCCGCGCCATTCCCGGCCGGATCCGGCCGCCATGGACCGTCCGCAAGAGCCGCCTACCGCCGGCGCTACACCTCCTTCGGGCGCGGTGGTTGATGTCCCCGTCGGAGGTCCGCCGGCCGCCGGCGTCGTGTCCGCCATGATCGCCTCCACCATCCCGTCGAAGAGGAAGAGGATCCCGAAGCAATTCTTCGAAGCGCCGCCGGCTGCCAAGAAGACGGGCCGGTTGAAGACCAAGGCCGCCGGGCCGAGGGGCGTGCCGGCGGCCAAGGTGCGGACCAAGGCAATCAGCCGCATCGGCCTCGCGCCTCCGCTGGCCTCCAAGGTCACGACCCCTCCTCCGTCCGTTCCGGCCGTTGCGCTGCCCGCGCCGCCCGCGCCGCCGCCAACCACTATCGACGTAGACAAGGTGTTCGATGTTGAGTCCACAACATCGTACTTGGACATGCTCAACGATTCCGCGGTGAATTTGGACGCCGGTATCGGTGCATTCGATGGGGAGTGCAATGTTGAAGAATTTGATGATGAGAAGGAGGATGAGGGTGACGAGGAGGAGGTGGTTGAGGTTGATCCGGCTGCCGCCGGTTCTTCGTCGACGCCGAAGCCACGCACGGCGAACTACAGCGAGATCGAGGACGTCATCTTGGTCCGTGCTTGGAGCAAGGTGGGGATGGATGCGTGCACCGGAGTGGACCAAGGCGGCAAGCGCTATTGGCAGCGCATTGAGGATCAATACCACCAGCTGAAGCCTCGCACGAAGAGCATGGCGGACAGATCCTACCGCTCCCTTGAAGGCCGATGGAACATCATCAAGCCGGCTTGTTCTCGTTGGAGTGCTGCCATGGATCAAGTGGCCGACAACCCTCCTAGTGGATGCGTGCCGGAGGACTACGTAAGTTTTCCTTGTGTTGATGATGTGTTCATGATGTGAAAACATCTCCTCATACTATTGTTGTGCAGCCCAAGTATGCTCAACAACGGTACAAGGACATGGCCGGCTCAAAGAACAAGGAATTTCAATTTGAACATTGCTTTTCCATCCTTCAACATCTTCCTAAATGGAAGTTGCGGGACAACGAGCCAAAGTGCAAGAAGGAGGCACTTATCACCATGGATGATGAAGCGGAGGACATGAGGGGGAGAAACACCGGCAAGCCCGAGGGCAACAAGAAGGCCAAGGAGAGGGTCAAGGTAGAACTTGAAGCAGCTAGCTTCCGGGAGAAGTTGGATCAACTCATGAAGTCCAAGGAGGCATTGACGATGAAGACGTTGGAGACCAAGCTCATCATCACCGACAAAAAGAGTGTGGTGAAGCTTGCCAAGGTGCAAGCAAGGAAGGAGCTTGACATGAAGATGATCGCAGCCAAAGAAGCCAAGGCCATGAAGGAGCTCTTGGCCGAGGAGAGGGAAATCATGATGATGCGCACCGACGGCATGGACGAGGATCAGCTGGCGTGGTGGAAGGAGACCAAGGCGGACATCATTGCGAGGAAGAAGGCTGCGCGTCAAGCTCGTGATCAAGGTGAGTCTCCGGCGAGCGGTGGCGCCGGTGGTGATGAATCCGTTGATGGTTGATCACATTTGGGAATTCCGTGGCTTGAACATTGCCTATGATCGTGTTGTGATGTTAAAACTATGAATTATGCATCACATATTTTGGATGTGCTATGTTTGATGTGAAATTGTTGTGCAAATTTCTGTCTAAAACCCTGTTTTGAGGGGCCAAAAACTCGGGCGAGCTAGCAGAGCCCGTATACGGGCTCTGCTAGCTCGCCCGAGTTTTTAGCCGGCGAAAACCGGATACAGGGCTTGTTGAACGCTCTTCTCATCTGTAACCACTCCTCCTAGTATTCAGGTGTAGACCGGATCGTGCGTGGGCAGCCGTTAGGCTCTCTCTCATATATTGTACTCGTATACAACGATTGTCTTCTCTGCTGTCTCAGAATTCGAAATCACAGAATAGCTCTCATCTTCTCCATCCGCCCGTGCGCGTCTCCTTCTCTCCTCCCACCCCGCGCGGGCTTCGGCGAATCTGCTTCCCCGCACCTCGGCGGCGGCGGAAATGGCGAACCCGCTCGCCAGGCTGCAGGTCCACCGCAAGCTCGCGCGGGACTACGCGCTCGACGGTCTCTACGACACCTCCATCATCATCTTCGACGACGCCCTCGCGCAGATCAACAAGTGAGCGCCCCAGCCCCCTAACACGCCCCACCTCCATCATAGACTATTTGGGGTTGAGAAAATCATCGTCTATTTTCACCGTTCTGCCGTCATATATGGCTCTAGTTAGGTCAAATCCCGCTTCGGTGTAAGTTCAGGGAACTTTTGAGTTTTGACTCGATAGCTTGGGCTTGTTTTTTTAGACTTATTAGAGTTGTTGGAAGCGCCACAGAAAAGCATGCATGTAAAGCCTGTCTGGAAGTCAGAAAAGCACCTTGTTTATTGTGAAGTGGCGATGGGTTTTACCATGGTTGCATAACAGACATCGATGCTCCAAAACAATAGTGGCGTGTTTTCACTAAAACAGTGCAATAGACAATCCTTTTGCGGATCAACTTTCAGTTCCATTATGCAACTGTTCCAAAGAAAAATAGGCTCCTGTTCTTGTTCATTTGATTATTAGTTAGGTAAAATGATGGATGCGTGAATATTTGTTATATTAAATACTTAGATAATGCAATTTACCTATCTTGCTTCTTGCACTTTACTTGTTCTCCTTCCTGTTCTGATAGATAAGACTTGATCATGCAGGCATCTGACTAATTTGGACGACGGTTTCACTCGCACAAAATGGATGAAATGTAAGCAAGCTATCAGTGAAGAGGTGGAGATTGTGAGGCAGCTTGATGCCCAAATGAAGTCCTTTAAAGAAGCTCCTGGGAGTGGGACAATGCGGTCCTCATCGCCTCCTATTCGCTCTAATAAATCATTTCTGTTCCAACCGTTGGATGAGTATCCAACATCATTGCCACAAACCTTTGATGACCCTGATGTGTGGGCGCCTCCAAAAGATAGACCAACCCGAAGGTTAACAAGAGGCCAATCTAGTGCCAAAAAATCCTCCCAAGATGGAGCTTGGTCACGGGGTCCATCGAAGACTGGAACACCTAGCCGTCGTGCAAAGCCCAACGGGAGTAAATCAAGCTCTGTGGTGAGATCATCTACTGCTTCTAGCGCTGGTGGGAGGAAAGGAAAATCAAGTTCAAGCAAGGGTGATTCAGCGGTAATTTCTGTCAAGCAAATATTTTCTGTTCACTATAAACTCTTTATTTGATTTTTTTTTGCTGCGGTTTGTTTTCTCTGTCTGCATCCGTGAATGAGAAAATACACATGTTCTGCGTATGTTTAAGAAATTAGACTTGTAGTGCTTCTTTTTCTTTTGGCACTGTTTACCTACCTATCTGCGTAGTGCAAAAAGGATGGAAATTTCACGATATAATCTAAGGTACATGCTCCCTCTGTTCCGTAATTCTTTGCCGTGATTGTATTCAAATTTGAACTAAAACCACGACAAGAATTATGGAAGGACGGCGTACTTCTTTTATAGTAGTGCTTGTATGTGTATGGCTTCAAAATGTTTGTAGATCCGTTATTTCTAGCATACCTTCTTGGTGTATTCAAAGTACGGTTAACAATTTTCTGCAAGGTACTGCTGAAGTCAATCACATGATGCCACTCAGTCCAACTTAGCACTTCTTTTGTATAAAATCTAACTTGGGTTTCTCCATTTGTTCCTAAAACTATTTAAGTTTGTCTTAGTGAGAAAACATGCCTCTTTAGGGCCTGTTTGATTCACAGGATTTACAAAACACAGGAATAGGAAAAAAAGTAGAAATAGAATGCCATGGCTTGTTCAATCCTTCAGGAATTGAAATCACAGGAATTTGTATTGCATGTTGTTTGGTTGCACCATGGAAAAAACACTTCCTTTGTACCTGCCGAAGATGCAAGTAGCCCAACGACAGGCTTGTGTGGAGTTGAATAGAGGTCTTTTGGCGAAACTGGGGGAGGAATTGCTGTGAAGGATTATGTGTTTGCCATAGTTGTCATAGAAACAAGGGAAACTTTCTATGAGGTTGGACCTAAGGGAAAACTTCCTATGGGATTGCATGCAAAGTAGACCATAGGAAAAATTCCTATGGGTTCAAATCCTACGAACCAAACAAGCGCTATAGGAAAATTCCTAATGAATTGAACCCTACAGGAGGAATACCATCATCATCTATTTGTAGTTCCTTCGTATAAAAAAAAAAACTATTTGTAGTTCCTTGCTGTTCATATTTCATAGAGACAAAATATGATGGTGCGCACAACAAGAATGATGTTGAAGTCACCAAGCATCTCAAAAGCAATCATCGACTGAAACAAGAGAGCATATGTTGTTATTTTTTTAAGTTAAGGAACTGGAATCTTCATGTATACATTGTGTAAAATAATTTTCCTCTCTTGTTGAGTACCTTTATATGACATTCAGATTTCTTGAAATTTCTATTTTTTCTGATCTTTTTGTTTCAGAGTAGCAACGCCGAAGAAGGCAAGTCCAAGAAGTCACGATATGATGGGCCAGATGGGGACTTAGCTGCCATGCTTGAAAGAGATGTTCTAGATTCGACCCCAGGAGTGAGATGGGATGATGTTGCAGGACTTAGTGAGGCCAAAAGACTCCTTGCCGAGGCCGTTGTGCTTCCTCTCTTGATGCCTAAATATTTTCAGGTAATGATTTATAATTTGGACTATGCTATTGTATGGACCTCCTCATACTTTCCACAATAAAGCGTCTGTTATTTTATTCACCCATTCTTTCTGCTATTTAACATCACGGCCAAGGATAATGTTGCTGTCTTTATTTGACAGCATGTGTGAGTAATCTGTACATCACACATGGTAGTTGTTCTTAAATACGACCGGTTTTAGGAAAACTTCATTCAGAATTATGTTCCAATCACCCTAACCACAATTTGAGTTTGTAACATTAGTAAATTATGATATTCCATGTAGTATATTATCTTCTCTCTTGTAACCTTTTCCATCCAGTCTAAGTTACATCTAGCCTCATCATGTCC
The DNA here is from genome assembly GCF_022539505.1 of Lolium rigidum. Classification (NCBI taxonomy): domain Eukaryota; kingdom Viridiplantae; phylum Streptophyta; class Magnoliopsida; order Poales; family Poaceae; genus Lolium; species Lolium rigidum. The sequence continues at coordinate 135,649,522 of NC_061509.1, read as the reverse complement.
CTTTGGGTTTTATTTCTGATCAGGGTATTCGTCGACCTTGGAAAGGTGTTCTTATGTTTGGCCCACCAGGTACTGGAAAGACCCTTTTGGCAAAGGCAGTAGCTACAGAATGTCGCACAACATTCTTTAATGTTTCTTCTGCAACATTGGCTTCTAAATGGCGGGGGGAGGGTGAGCGCATGGTCCGTTGTTTATTTGAACTTGCAAGGACCCACGCTCCAAGTACTATATTCATTGATGAAATTGACTCCCTATGTACATCTCGTGGGTATGTGCACATACATTTTTCCGTTTGCCATGCAAGTTCAATTTCTATTGATTACTGCCAAGATAATGACAACTCCCTGAACAGCTTGTATCATAAATGAAGACACTCTTAATTTCTTTGTTTGGTAAACAAGTTACGTTTTGTAGAAGAGAATATTTCCTGCTTTTACATCTTTCTTTTTAATAAAGCTCAACAAGCAAATGACAGAAAAATCTGAAATTGGTAGTTCTTTTATTTTATTTATAATCATTAGAAAATACTATGTCCAGCTTTATCAGCTTATGTATTTATTCAGAGCTTCTGGTGAGCATGAATCATCGAGGAGGGTAAAGTCTGAACTTCTAGTGCAAATAGATGGTGTTAACAGTAGCTCTACCAATGAAGATGGTCAGCCAAAAAGTGTTATGGTTCTGGCAGCCACCAACTTTCCATGGGATATTGATGAAGCACTCAGGTTGGCAAACTATTTTCCGTGATATTTGCATATATTAATTTCTTAGAGTTGCTTCTGTTAGTATCAGAACTTCAGGAATAATATCCTGTTTTATACAAGATCATTGATTCCTTGAGTTGTACTGCTGTTGGAGTCCTTCAAAATGCAAAGAATCCTTTTGTTCAGTTCATGCTTCATTTCTCATTTACCGATTATGGCTTAAAATCAGAGCCTTGCGCATTTGTAACTTTTGTCACTGGTTAGTTTCATAAGGCCATAAGCCTTGTATAGATGTAATTTCCTGGAAGAAATAGGTTTATATCTTGTCTAAATTTGAAGTCAGTTCAGCATGTAAGTAGAAACACTTTGGATGAAGGACTAGAGCAGTATATATGATTGAATTAGTTGCTCCATGCAGACATTATACTTAACATTTACATCATTCACTAACATTTAAATCAGTGTGACCTTCTTGGCTAGAGTCATATCTGGTTGTTTTGACTTTTGACTGCTCTTACGCCTCCACCGTGATTAATGGCCGTTTTACCTAGCTGAAACGTCTATTGTAAAAACATTTTTTTTCTGCAGTGGGGACAACAATCTACAGCTTCTGTTATTTAATTCTACGTGGCTATTTCTTTGACAGTCAACGTGCTAGCTACATGCAATTATTGCAACTATATTTCTTTTACTACACTTTTGGTACATGTGTCTTTTTAACTCGGTGTATCTTGATTGGCTCAGGCAGAGGCTGGAAAAGCGTATTTACATTCCACTTCCAAGTTCTGAAAGCAGAAAGTCACTCATCAACATTAATCTTAGAACGGTTGAGGTATGGTGTAACTACAGTACTAATGCATTTCTTGCTCATATTTTCTTCTGTTGTTATATGTTCGATGTGATGTCTTTCGTTGTTTCATCCATTGGTACCGCGATGTGATGTCTTTCGTTATTTCATCCATTGATGCCGTTCATTTATCAGTACCGCGGTGTCTTATTTGACGATAAATTACCGTTTCGTATCTCCGGTTGCTTACTGCTTTTATACCAACAGGTATCTTCTGATGTTAACATCGATGAAGTTGCAAAGAGGACTGAAGGCTACAGTGGCGATGACCTTACAAATGTTTGCCGTGATGCTGCGATGAATGGCATGAGGCGAAAGATTGCAGGCAAGACCCGTGACGAGATCAAGAACATGTCGAAGGACTATATCTTGAAGGACCCAGTGGCCATGTGCGACTTCGAAGAGGCTTTGGCCAAGGTCCATAAGAGTGTTTCGCCCTCTGATATCGAGCGGCACGAGAACTGGAACGGGAAGTTTGCAATTTAATTATGTTGTGTTGTCGCTACTACCACTTTTCTTGTTGTCTGGGTAAGTTGCAATGTTCGTTTAATAATATGTCTCGTACAACTTATTTTCGAACCAAATGACCAAGTTATGTCTCGTAAAACTTGATTTTTGACAAACTCTCACTGTTCCTGTCTGGTTTCTTGGTGAATGGTGATATGTCGACCTGTGCATTGCTTCTAGGGTTTCTACCCTTTTATATCTGTTGTGCTTCTCCTCTTGCTGTGACACACAAGCCTGGCTTGGCTTGGTGACTAATAGCTGTGCCTTGTTGTGCTGTTGATTGCACAGCAGCTCTATGAGCTGCGTGATCACTTTGGTGAAACTTGAGCCCTGTGTGTGGCTCAGGTTTGGTCTGCCTATGGTTATCCTGGTTCTGTCCAGGTATGTGTGTGTATATGTCAATAAAGCTCAAATTTTCCTTACGAGCCCCATTGTATTTGTATCATCTATTTATGAATTATTTGTATATTCATATTGCAATTTGAAATTCAAAGTGATTTGAATTATGATGTGTATTAGAATTATGAATTCATATTTTATATTCTATATTGTTTATCTTTTACTCATTTAGTTTTAAATTCAATATGACTTGTCAATTCAAAATCAACTCCCAAATACACAAGTTACAAAAGAGATCATGTCGAAATTCTTAACTCACATTGCCTAACCCTAATTGCAATTGAGAGAGAACCTCGATCCCTCTGAGGTTTAGTTGCAATAAGGCGCGAAAATTTCCCTCGTTTTGTGATGAAATGCACATCCCAATTCTAAATCTACCATTCGATGATCCTATGTTCTGGGTTATTACACATAGCGGCCTCAACGGCCGTGTCCGCGACCGCGACCCGTAGAACCGGCCATGAATCGGGTGGGGGGTCGAGAAAGTGGACGGTGGCGCTAGGGTTTGTGTGAGGAGGAGCCGATGCCCGAGCACACCCCGTTGCTTACCCGGAGGCAGGCGTGGGCAGTGCTGCACATTTATTGCTTGGCCGAAGGTAGGAGAAGGTAGCTAGGTGGGCGGTGGCGCCATCAATCTTTGGCACATATGGCTAGGTCATTACGCTGACCGCTCATTCAACGGCTGCCAATCGGGCCCGAGGGCTTCCATCCGATGTGGCGCGCACGTTGGGCACCCCGCACGAATGGCCGACACGGGGTTTCCGGCCCATCTATTGAGCTCAAAAACTAGCCGGAAACTTTTGGGGCGCGCCTGTGTGGCCTAAAAACTGCGCCGAACTCCCAAGTCACTATTGGGGGGTCGCTATAGGACGCGTCGGTGGAGATGCTGTAAGAGTCAGTCACTAACCCTTGAAGTAAAAAAAATCCCGGTAAACAAAATCCTTTTTGGTGTTGATCCAACTTTTTTTAACAAACTATTGTCTATTGTTTTTTTGGCTAACTTTTTTCTTAATTTTTGGTAAGTTCTAAGCAGATCATAAAATAATTTCAGTGCGCACAGTTCAACAACCACTCTCCCCCTATCCCTGCACACACAGATAAAAGATCCATTAAATTAAAAACAAAAATAAGAGATAAAATTAAGTTTGCTTCAAGCAAAATGGAATTGCCAAAGCAAAGGTTATAGAGTGTCCGCAAGAAATTGTACAAAAACAAGCTACAAAGTGACATTCAGTTGATGTCGGCTGCTACTCCTCTTCCACTACAGTATTTTTGTTCATGGCCTTAGCCAACTTCAATGTAATGAATTCCTGGCCTTAGTCGACATGTTAGAAAAATTTGTATTGTGGACCCACTATTCACAAAGTCAACATCAAGTAGAGCTGAATTCCACTTCATCCATAGTAAGATGTAAGACGTCGTAAATTGAGACTTTGACAAACAATCACTCCAACAAATTTGGGTTCAGGTCATGCAATGTCACAATCATAAGTAAATACTTTGATTATTGTCTAGTGGCACTAGTTTTATGCCACATAAACACATACTATTAGCAAAGCCATTGTTGGTCAATTAATTTAGGCAAAAGATACGCCTTAAAATTTAATAATTCATGGACCTGTATCTTATCCATCTTGAATGTTCTTCGTGGCCATTGCTACTTGCATTGCCATCAAGGCATCCGGAAATAGTAGCACCGTGACATCTTAGGTTCTTGTTCCAAACAGAACAAGCTGATGAATATCGTTTTTCCGAACATTTTCTTGCGTGTTAGTTGGTTCGGAGACCTTTTAGTGTTCTAGATCTTCTATTGTAAGAAAATCATCGACGTGTCTTTGCAGACAGGCAAATTAAAGAGAGGGAAAGGAAGACACGAAGTAAACTAGCACGCGTAGAAGAGAGAATAGAGGTCAAAGGAGCAGGTAGATGATTCATGAATGGAAATTGGTCCCCCGATCGATCGAGGTAAGCAAAGGAGCTCAGGCTAATTTCTCCATCCAGATGGAAGCAAAGTAAGACCTGTCCCGTTATGGCCAAAATGCCCACGCAGAATGCTTTTGCTTTTTCTCCAATCATGTACGCGTTAGTCTTTGTCTTGCCATAACAGACTTGGGATGATAACAACAGTAGTCTAATAGACCAGCAGTTTAGTTAGCATGCGAACGTTCTACATCACAAATATTCTACGCACACACCTCGCCTAAACAACAAAGAAAACTTCACTTTTGTGGCAGGTAACCTTCCATCTTAGGTTTTTTCGATAAAGGGAATATATTAATATCAAAAAATACCAATTATATTCAGCCTGCAACAACGTAACACCTTAATGACAGTACGGATGCACACATCCAAAAAAAACTAAGAAATAAAAGTCCCGCCATAGTATCCTAGGTCTAGCAACAACAATACATCCACCACCAAGACAACACCTGAAATATAGACTCTCCAAAAACGACGCCTCCAAGAAGGGAACAGTGCACCAACGTCGTCGTCCGATCAAAGATCTTAGGTTTTCACCCTGATGATAGTCTCCGCTCTCAAAAACAATGTCTCCAACAAGGTCATGATTGCCAGGCACAACCAGTTAAGGCAGACCCTGGGTTTTCACTCTCAAAGGTAGGACTCTGAACTTCACATGTGCTGCTGCCCCCACTTTCATACCACAGCTGTGAATCCCGGAACACCAAGCAAGTTCCACAACATCGCGAAGACTTGGACCTTCTTTAGTTAATCCCCCAATCCCGTCCTCATGATATTTTGTGCTTCTGACTTCACCATGGACCAAAATTCACTTGATATCAACTTAGAGCAGAGCTTCACGCCGCTCCCTCCGAAACCAAACGGTCGAAATAAAAGCATGGGTGCGCGCGACCGAATACCACCCGAGTCTGTGAACTCCAGGCAAAAGATGCACTGTTCCATTCGCTATCGGAGCTTTCGGAAATTCATCCCTCCGGCTAGATGAAGAAAGATCGGCATCCGGAATGTCTTATCTTCGCAAAGAAGAACCCTAGGACCACCACCATGAAAGCCGGAACGGACGGCCCCCACACCGCCACCATGACTGGGAACCACGGTCTATCTTCCTCCTCCAACTCGGCCGGTGGACGCCGACAGCCATCGGGATAGAGGCTACGCCCACGCCCACGACGCGGAGACGGCCGACTGCTGCCCGCCAGGGCCGAGCCTCATTGCCGCCGCCTCGCGACCATGTACCTTTCCACTGCCGCCCGGTCCCGCTGCCGCCCTTCCGCCTCGCCGAGTTCCTCCACACCACCGTGTCCCTCGCCATGATCCAGGTGATGTAGCCGAAGGCCACCACCACCAGACCCGCCATCCACCGTCGCCGCCCCTGAAAGACCCCGCCTCCGCGTGAAGGGGAGTCCATGGGCGCACCACCACCGCCCCTGCCTTTGGCATCCGGGCGCGGCCGCTGCCGCCATCGGGGTCGGCGGTGGCGGCCGGGAAAAGGAAGATCAACTACCTTTCTAGGGTTTGGATCGTCGCCCGGATCCGCCTCGCGTGAGACGACCCGGGGCAAAGATCGGGTGGGGAGGGAGTAGAGGGGGAGGGAGGGGACGGTGGTGGAGGGTGGAGGGTGGAGGGGCCGCGCTGCAGGGAGGGAGGCGGCGGCTGGGTGGAGGGGCGGCTGGGTGGGGAGCAGATCCATCTTAGCTAGACTCCCTGTTTTCCCTGTTCAAATTGTTCGTCGCGATTGCCTTTCGAGTTTCACATTCACACCTGTAAACCTTCTTTGCAAGCCTTTTTGAGTTTAGCAGTTTACCTAAAGCAACAATAGAGAATCATGTACTAGATCATTCCCTTGGCTACAAAGGTACTGCAGAATTTGCTTCAGGTCCAACCAAACACACGCGCACACACGCACCCAGGTGACCGGCCGGGCAGATGAGTTGGGTTTGGTGAACGTCAAAGCAAATGTCAATGTGTCTATTTGTATATGCATGGTAGCCAATCTGCATTCCAACCACAGCAAGTGTTAATATCCTACCTACATAATTATAGATTTTTGTACTTCTTAGCGCTTGATGACTTCTTTGTGGCCTGTGAAACTTTGTTGATTAAGCTCGGTCTTCAGATCTGATGAGATCTGTTTCTCGACGTGTCACTGGCGCTTGTCGTTGTCCACGACGTCGCTGGGGCCCGGGGCGAGGTGGTTCTTCTGGAGCGAAGATGTTGGTCCGGAGGTGGTTGGTATGCGGTTCTTCTCCGACTTCGTCGATGGGAGGCGGCGTATCTTGGTCCAAGACAGCACGGGGACGTCCCCCGGTCGACGTGCCACAGCGACATGTGCCTCGCTGCTTGCAGCAGGCCTGTTCATCGACTCACAAAGCCTCGTTGGCGATGGTGCTTTTTTGGATCTTGCAATGGTGGAGGCTCGGCGTCACTTCTTGCGTCCGTCTCGGCGGCGTTGGAATTGGGCGGCGGTCGCTTGCTACGGTGGCTGCAGGAAATCCTAGGGATCGTTTTGTATTTCTCGATCTTTTAGGATTTTATCTGCAAATTCAGGATAATCATTTTATCCCGGTTTGTCTTTTAGTTTTCACATGTGTTGCTTCATGTAACTTGGTTTTCGGTTAATGAAATATGTGGTTCTCAAAAAAAAAAAACTTTGTTGATTAAGCTCCGTTTTGGTTGGATTAATGTTACGCTATATGCATTGATGATGCAGAGCGAGGGTAACGAAAGATTCCATTTTCTAGAAGAAAAAAAAAACATAAGCACATATTGTTTCCTTTGAAAAGAATCACATGTAGAAGAGAATACAAAAATACTAGCTACTGGCTAGTTTATTTTGGTTCACTTGTGTACATCTGTGCCAGAGCCTTCTGTGATGGGTTTCACCAACTCTGCCTTCGCACATAACATAAGTAAGGTGGCGCCTGAAGCAAAGAAATGACAGGGGTGAGTGAAACTAAAACACAGACATGTAACCAAAGAAGACATAAACGGACCAACTGAACAGTCAGGGTAGTGTCTTAGGTTTGGAAGATCATGCATGCAACTCCACATGTAAAGTTTTGCAGGCTCAGCACCAAAAGATTATGTCTTTGGCATTCAGGTGACTGGTTCCAAACACAAGCGAAAGGGACCAGGGCTTCCTGCCTGCACGAACTTGTCAACCATGCTGGTCTCTTACTTCCTCACCTGCCCATTGCCAATGCTATATATATATAACTTCATTTGTTGCCTGGCTTAGAACTTTCATTTTGCCTCTTGAGAGTCCCCCTTGATCACAGCTCTCTTTTTACCTTGCTTGTACATACATATATGTGCCTATCTATGTAAAGCACACCTATTGCTTGCTTTGCTTTGTGATATCGAGCAGTTCTATGATTTGAACAGCTCCATTCTTTGGGTTGATATACAATAAAAGAAGATCAACAATCAGGGTGCAAGTGACAAGGAAGGTACTTAGGATTATCAACAAAGTTCATCTCGGGGTTACCTTGTGCTGCCTGAAGAAGAGATAGGTACATACTGAAGATTTTTGGTCAGAGGTGCTTCCATCAAGATGAGAGGTTTTGCGTGTGCACATGCAGAGAAGAGGCATCGCCTGGATAGAACTTTGTGAGTTTATGCTCTCATCACCCCTGCCTCCATCTGCAGGTTTAATTTCTAACTGCTACATCATCATCTTATTATCTTCTGCATCATTCATGCCGATACCGCAGTATTCCATGGTATGGATATGTGATTAAGTCAAACTGTTCTTTCTTGATGTGCTGCTCCAAGTCTTGCTCAGTTTTTTATTATTATGAAGTATTGTTCTTCTTGTGAGATCATAACTTTAGGTGACCTTTTGGTCTACGATATAAGTTTACATACAATTTTCACATATGTTGCAGTGCATATTATTGTTTGCTTATCGAGTAAGTGTGGGTTTTTCCTTCAGAGTGAGTAAGCATCTCATTTTGGTAACTTCCAAAGCACAAGTAATTATCAAATATAGTAATATTCTCTAGTAAATAAAATAAAACCATAGTAACGTGTGCATCTAAGAAAGAAAACTCTTTTTTTTTCCAAAGTTGGCGTGTAATAACCAAATTTCTTCGTCATGTTGTTGAACAAACACATAGTAAAACACGCACCGAATCAGTCACGTAAGGACTAACATCACGGTTTGCTCGCCTGCTTTGACCTAAAGCAACCAATCAGGGTGTTCATGCAGTTTGGCGAAGACAAAGTCACAATTTTTAACACTGTTCCAGTTCGGGAGAATTGTTCTTTTCTCCTCCATCTTTCGCATGCCAAGTAAAGGCAGAATAGATAGCTTCTGAAGAGACAAGCGAAAAGGGACAATACGGCAGAAGAGATGGATGGAGTCAAAGATCATTTGGCGAAAGCAACCGCGATACTGCGAATTAAAATAAGTCATCGATAACGATGAGAAATCGACGCGTACTAGATGTAAAGCCTGGGCCGTTAGGATGGGAAAAAAATCCTATGAGACCGGGTCTAATACCCCAGCATGATAGACCCACCCCGATGGATGACACCTGGCGGTCTCTAATTCTGATTCCAATGAAAAATCGGGATTAGCAGATGGAAACAAAGGCTGAAAAATCGGGATTGAAATTAATCGTAATATTAATGGGGATTTACGTGCATGAAGATTCGGATAAGCCAGGTGTCATCCATCATGCTGGGTCTATCATGCTGGGGTATTAGACCCGGTCTCATAGGATTTTTTTCCGGATGCATGGTACTAACTGTCCCTGATGACTTGTTCATAGAGTGGGTGAAGATTGCATACCTGACTTTCAGTTTCAGGTCATGAAACTGGAAATAACAGGGAAGGTCTGCAGAATTTTTTTTTCGAGAATACAAAGTCTGCAGAATTTATTCGTAATCCTCAGAGGGTAAATTAACATAGGTAGAAGTTAATATACAAAAAAACGAAATCAATTCCCGGTAAGAACTGCTACTGATTCAATTGCAGATGATTTTGATCGCAAAGCATGTACTTCTGTCCTTTAACTATTTAACTTTTTGACCTTGATGAAAACTCAGGTGCTTACTTGACATGTTGTGTTAATTTCAGGAACTGTATTAGCAAGAAGGGCTGTGTGGGAAGCTGCTATGCTAAGGACGTCAAGTACAAGCCGTTGGGCGCCCTGTTACCTGAAGGTTTCAGCGGCAAGATGTTCTATGTGAAGCTTGTCCTCCTCGTTCTCATGTGCGGCTCCTTCATGGGCCTTCTCCACTCGCCATCGATCCACCATGGCGACGACGAAAACAACACGCAGTGAGCAAAACATTTTACATATTAAGGGCGACCTTGGTGTCTGACCTTGGCGATGAATGACAATTAGATTGATGATTTATTCTCAATCTGCTTGTCTGGAAACACAGGTCCCCTGAAGCGTCGAAGTTGATGTGGACATCGAACGCCGATCAGAAGGACTCGGGTTACGTGTCGAACGTGAGGATCGACTGGTCTCGGATTTCCATGGCGGTGCAAGAAGTTTCTAGAGCAGAAGCTCAGTTACGAGTAGGGCTCCTGAACTTCGACGGGGTGGAGATGGACCAGTGGAGGACGCTGCTTCCGCGGGATGCGGCCGTCTCCGCGGTGCACCTGGAGCGCGTCTCGAGCAACGTCACCTGGGAGCACCTGTACCCGGAGTGGATCGACGAGGAGGAGCTGTACGCCGCGCCGACGTGCCCGGACCTGCCGGAGCCGGCGCCGGCGCCGGAGGGACTAGAGTACGACGTCGTCGCGGTGAAGCTCCCGTGCAGTGGCGCTGCGGGCTGGTCCAAGGACGTGCCGCGGCTGCACCTGCAGCTGGCGGCGGCGAGGCTCGCCACCGCGGGCAGATCGGAGAAGGCGGCGCACGTGGTCGTGGTGAGCCAGTGCTTCCCGGCTCCAAACCTGTTCAGGTGCAAAGACGAGGTCATACGCGACGGCGACGTGTGGGTTTACAGACCGGACGTGGGCGAGCTCCGGCGGAAGCTCGCGCTTCCCGTCGGGTCCTGCAAGCTCGCCATGCCGATCAAAGCACTCGGTACGTACTTGAGCTGCGGCTGCGCGCGCCACACAATTTCATCTCATGGTTGCAGCCTCTTACTAATTATGCGCGTGATTGGCCGAACAGGGGAATCGTACGTGTCGTCGGCGCCGCGTCGGGAGGCGTACGCGACGATCCTCCACTCGGAGCAGCTGTACGCGTGCGGAGCCATGGTGGCTGCGCAGAGCATCCGGATGGCTGGGTCGGACCGGGACATGGTGGCCCTCGTCGACGAGACGATCAGCGAGCGCCACCGGAGCGCGCTGGAGGCGTCAGGGTGGAAGGTGCGCACCATCCGTCGCATCCGGAACCCGCGGGCGTCGAAGGACGCGTACAACGAGTGGAACTACAGCAAGTTCTGGCTGTGGACGCTGACGGAGTACGACCGGGTGGTCTTCGTCGACGCCGACCTGCTGGTGCAGCGCCCCATGGAGCCGCTCTTCGGCATGCCGGAGGTGAGCGCCACGGGGAACCACGGCACGGTGTTCAACTCCGGCGTCATGGTGGTGGAGCCCTGCAACTGCACGTTCCGGCTGCTCATGGACCACATCGGCGACATCCAGTCGTACAACGGCGGCGACCAGGGGTACCTCAACGAGGTCTTCTCATGGTGGCACCGGCTGCCGTCGCACGCCAACTACATGAAGCACTTCTGGGAGGGGAACTCCGCGGAGCACGCCGCCGCCAAGCGCCGGGTCCTGGCGGCCGACCCGCCCGTGGCCCTCGCCGTGCACTTCGTCGGGATGAAGCCGTGGTTCTGCTTCAGGGACTACGACTGCAACTGGAACGCGCCCGAGCTGCGCCAATTCGCCAGCGACGAGGCGCACGCGCGGTGGTGGAAGGCGCACGACGCCATGCCGCAGCGTCTGCAGGGGTTCTGCCTCCTGGACGAGAGGCAGAAGGCGCTGCTGCGGTGGGACGCCGTGGAGGCCAGGAAGGCCAACTTCTCAGATGGCCACTGGAGGGAAAGGATAGCCGACCCTCGCCGGAGGATCTGCGCCGGCGATGAGGGGTGCCGCGAGAGGGAGATCAAGGGCAGGCGGGTAGAAGGGAACAGGGTCACTACGTCCTACGCCAAGCTCATTGACAACTTCTGACTTTTCCTTGTGAGAGCAGAAGCCCCGCATCACAACCGTTGCTTACTGATTGGACGGTCCGTGTGTGCCGCCACATATGACCGTAGCTAGGGACGCAGAGGAGAAAGGCTTCTTAGTTTGGGCCTTCGATTTGAGATGTTCAAGGTTTCATGCTGTTCACCGTTTTTACGAGCTGGTGCAAAGCATATGCCACCACGGAGGAATGTGTACTAGTTACCCTGGCCCCGATCATTGCGAAGGACCAGATGTGACATTAATGTGTACCACTAGGTAGAGACCGATCTTCGTGAAGAAAAACTTCGTCCCGTACAACGTACGTATACGTGATGTATATGACGTAGTATACGCGTAGAACACGTGATGTAATCCCTCTATATATATACATAAAATATGACATAACTCGGGTATCCGAGTAGATCGACATCTACCTGATCTTACATGGTATCAGGCCGGCCTCTTCTGCCGACTCGCTGATCGCCACAAACCCTAGATTGCTTCGACGCTGCCGCCGCTGTCCTCGATCGCGTCCATGGCGTCCTCGTCAAGCAACGCGCCTGTCACCCTCGGGAACCCGCCAACTGACAAGCTCACGCGTGCCAATTTCCCGCGCTCAAGTTCTTCCTGCCATCCGCGGGGCTCGCCTCCTTGGCTATCTCACCGACACTGCAGTCGCCCCGCCGAAAGAGCTCGAAGTCACGGCGGACAAGGATGCCGCCGACAAAGCTCCCAAGATGGTGCCCAATCCTGCGTACGACACCTGGATCGCCCAGGATCAGATCGTCCTCAGCTACCTCCTCCAGCCGCTCTCCCATGAGGTTCTTCCTCGCGTTCATCAGATCGAGCATGCAGCCGGCATCTGGCAGACCCTGGAAGAGATGTTCGCCTCGCAGAGTGAAGCCAAGATCACGAATATGCGCACTTCCCTGGCGAATACAAAGAAACTGAATATGTCCACCGCAACGTACCTGACCAAGATGCAGGGCTTCGTCGATGAACTGGCCATGGCTGGTTGCCCCGTCTCGACCAGGGAACATGTTACCTTCGTCCTTGCGGGCCTTGGTGGCTCCTACAATTCCCCGGTGGCCGCTCTCGGCGTCCAAACCACGCCGATCTCGCTGAGCCACCTCTGTGCTCAGATTGAGGCCTACGCCAGTGCCAGGAGATGCTGCGCGGGTCCTCTGATGCGTACTTTGAGACCTCTGCCAATGCGGTGCAGCGCCAATGCCATCGCCGTCCCAACCAAGGCCGTGAACGTGGTGACCGCGGTGACCGTCACGAAGATAGCCGCCAAGATCGCCGTGATGACCGTGCTCCTTCCTATGGCCGTGGTGGTGGTCGTGCACCTCCTGGTGGTGGCCGGGGCCGTGGTCAAGGGCGTCGCCGCACGACCCCGTGGGTGGACGTCACCTGCCAGATTTGCAACCGCGAGGGTCACAACGCCAAGGACTGCTGGTAACATTGGCAAGATGAAGATGATGACTCCGGTGATGACAAGGAAGCGCACATTGCCTCCTACGGTGGCGACACCAATTGGTACTTTGACACTGGTGCCACTAACCACATCACAAGCGAGCTGAATAATCAGACTGTCCGTGACCACTACAAATGACACGACAGGGTCAACACAGCTAGTGGACAAGGTATGCAAATTTCACATGTTCGTCATTCAGTAGTTCACACTCCTAATCAGAATTTTCAACTTCGTGATATTCTACATGTTCAAATCCCACCAAAAATCTCCTCTTTGTTCATCGGTTTACATATGATAATAAGGTCTTCATAGAGTTTCACCCTTTCTTTTTCTTGATCAAGGATCAGGTTTCAAAGGAAATTCTTCATAGAGGGAGGTGTGTTGGAGGTCTCTATCCCTTCATCTCTTCATTGGTGTCACCCTCGTCGTCCAAGCATGCGTTTCTTGCCTCCAAGCCGTCCAACAACAAATGGCATAGTCGCTTAGGTCATCCTTCCTTTACTACTGTTAGGTTCATTATTAGAAAGAATAAGCTTCCCTTTGCTAGGGATTATCACATTGAGTCCAATTGTGACTCATGTCAGAAAGCAAAGAGTCATTAGTTACCTTATCCAGTGTCCACTAGTGTTTCTTCTGCACCTCTACAGTTAGTTTTCTCTGATGTATGGGGTCCTGCTCCCACCTCTGTTGGTCGTCATGAATACTATATTAGTTTTATTGATGATTACAGCAAGTTCACTTGGATATATTTGCTTAAACGAAAATTTGATGCCTTTGTTGCTTTTGTCAATTTCTAAAAACTAGTTGAAAGGAAACTAGATCGAAAAATTCTAACAGTTCAGTCTGACTGTCTGACTGGGAGGGGGGTGAATATGAAAAATTAAACTCTCTTTTGCAGACACAGGGAATCTCTCGTCATGTCTCTTGTTCTCATGCACACCAACAAAATGATGATGCAAAAAGAAAACATAGGCACATTGTTAAAGTAGGTCTTGCTCTTCTTGGTACTGCTAACATGCCCCTCAAGTTTTGGGATGAGGCCTTCTTAACTGCCACATATCTTATAAACATGCTTCCTAGCAAAACTATCAATAATGAAACACATATTCATCCTTCTAGGCACTAAGCCTGACTATAAATCTTTACGTGTGTTTGGCTATGCATGTTGGCCCAACTTGCGTCCTTACAACAAGCGCAAACTTGCTTTCCGCTCCACTTAGTGTGTCTTCTTGGGATATATCCCTAAAAATAAAGGTGTTAAGTGCCTAGAAGTCTCCTCTGGACGTGTGTATATATCTCATGATGTTGTCTTTGATGAAGCCGTTTTTCGTTTCAAAATCTACATCCTAATGCTGGTGCTCTTCTTAGACAAGAAAAGAAATCTTGCTCCTTGATTCATCTCTCCTGAATTCTGATTCCATGGATGCTACTATTGATGACTCACATGTGACTAATTTGTCTACTACTAATGGTACTGCTAGTGCTCCTATTGTTGTGCAGGCTCCATCACAAACTGCTGCTGAAAATTTGAGGCAAAATGGTGCTCAAAATGATCCACCAGGCTCTCCTGAATATTTGTCACAAAATGACACAGGCAGCGACCCCGGGGATGATTCCCTGACGCAATCCGCTTCGGGATCCCCCTCCGCCTCGGATCGGGCGCCAGATTCGCAGCCCCACCTGGTGTGGTCCCCCTCGCCCGCCCAATCTTCATCGGGATTCCCCTCCGCCTCGGATCTGGCGCGGTCCCCCTCGCCCGCCCATCCTGTCGGCCGTGGCGCCGGATCGTCTGCGCCCGGACGTGTGCGCGCGACGCCCTCCTCCACTTCTTCGGACACACATGGGGCGACAGGATCCCCTACGGCTAGCGGTGGGGCCAGCTCTACTGATTCTCCTGTTGCATCTGCACCGGTAGGTTCTGCCAGCTCGGATGGATGCTCTGCACCAGTTTCTCATGTGCATCAACCTGCAGCACGTCGCCCTGTTACACGTGCATCTCGGGGCATCAAACAACCCAAAGAATATCATGATGGTACAGTTCGGTGGAGCATGTTTGCGATCACTGATGAGCCAGCCACCTTGCAACAAGCTTTGAGTGATCCAAATTGGCATAATGCCATGAATGAGGAATATTCGGCGTTGATGAAAAACAAGACGTGGCACTTGGTTCCTTCTCATACTGCAAATAATGTTGTTGATTGCAGGTGGATATACAAAGTCAGGCGTAAGGCGGATGGCTCCATTGACAGATACAAAGCTCGTCTGGTTGCCAAAGGTTTCAAACAGCGCTATGGCATTGACTATGAGGACACTTTCAGCCCAGTAGTCAAGATAGCAACTGTCAGACTTGTTCTAGCAATCTCAGTTTCTAGGGGTTGGGCTTTGGGATAGCTTGATGTCAAGAATGCGTTTCTTCATGATGTTTTGGAAGAGGAAGTCTACATGCGACAGCCACCTGGTTATGAAGACAGGGGGAAGTCAAACTATGTTTGCAAACTTGACAAAGCATTGTATGGATTGAAACAAGCTCCACTTGCTTGGTACTCCAGGTTGAGTTCAAAATTGATTTCACTTGGGTTTCAATCATCTAAGTCTGAAACATCCTTGTTCATGTACCGCAAGTCTGGTGTTACTATTTTCATGCTCATTTATGTTGATGATATTATTGTGGCTAGCTCCTCACAGCAAGCAACCGATGCTCTTCTTCGAGATTTGAGCAAGGACTTTGCGTTAAAGGATCTAGGTGATCTTCATTATTTCTTGGGCATGGAAGTACACAAAGTTGATGATAGCATAGTCTTGAATCAAGCAAAGCATGCTCAGGACATCCTAGCTCGGGTTGGTATGAAGGACTGCACTGGTTGTCCTACACCCTTATCTTCACCAGAAAAAAACTGCACATGAAGGAAGCTTGCTCGGCCCTGAAGATAGTACAAATTACATGAGCATGGTAGGTGCAGTAATTGACCCTCACAAGGCCAGATATTTCCTATGCAGTAAACAAAGTATGTCAGTATCTTCATGCACCCACTACTGTTCATTGGACTGCTGCAAAGAGAATTCTGATATATGTCAAAAGTACCCCGTGACTTGGGCTTACCTTTATGAGGTCTTCATCCACACTTGTTAGTGCTTTCTCTGATGCTGATTGGGCTGGTTGTGTTGATGATCGCCGGTCTACTGGAGGTTTTGCAGTATTCTATGGCCCTAATTTGATTTCTTGGAGTGCAAAGAAACAAACTACTATCTCTAGATCAAGTACAGAAGCTGATTATAAATCAGTGGCCAATGCAACAACAGAGATGATATGGGTGCAGTCTCTTCTCAAGGAGCTAGGAGTAAAGCTGCGACATATACCATTATTGTGGTGTGACAATCTAGGTGCAATATAACTGTCAGCAAATCCAGTGTTTCATGCTAGAGCAAAGCACATTGAAATAGATTTTCACTTTGTTCGGGAACGGGTTTTGAACAAGGAACTAGAAGTCAGATTTGTTCCTTCAAAAGATCAAGTTGAAGATGGATTCACAAAGCCACTCCTAGTGAGAAACTTTTTAGAGTTTAGACATAATCTCAACTTAGTGAGTTATGATTAAGGGAGGATGTTAAACACAGTAGTCCTATATGTATACGTGATGTATAGGACGTAGTATACGTGTAGAACACATGATGTAATCCCTCTCTATATAGACATGAAATATGACAGAACTCGGGTATCCGAGTAGATCGACATCTGCCTGATCTTACAACGCCCGTCCGCACGAGTAGAAACCAGAGCAGCTCTAGTACTGACGTACACGCACGTACAACCGCTTACGTCCAGGCCGCGCGCGTACAACCGCGTACGTCCGCCAACGCGCATGAGCAAGTACAAGTAGCAAATACAGTCACAGAAGTACAGTCGTGCACATGAGCAAGTACATGTACAGAAGTACAGTCGCGCACACGAGCAAGTACTGATACAGAATTACAGTCACACACATGAGCAAGTACTGATACAGAAGTACAGTCGCGCACCTGAGAAAATACAAGTACAGAAGCACATGTACGGTATTGTACACGAGCAAGGCACAGTATTGCACACAAGCAAGTACAATTACTGAGTAAAGGGGGAAACTGTATCAAATACACTAAAAAATAAAAGTACTTAACAGTTAAAACACGAGTATTATTAGGTACACCATGAGTACAACCATACTAGTATTGAAAGTATAAAAATAAAGTGCGTCAACGACAAGAACCACACTCAAGTCCGAGGTCACGGAGGCATGGAAGAGAAGAAGAAAGAAGAGGAGTTGGACGCTCCAGGCTGGCACTTCCGCCCGCACTCAACCGACACTACCGCCCCACTACGATGAACATCAAACTTGAACCGTTATTTGCCCATTGTATGGTTGTGCTTGTATCTTTATTTTCCTAAACTACCACTCCATAGTGGCTCGCTATATATATGCTCCCACCGCCCCCTTCATTAGCTAAGTCATAACTTGAGATAGAACTTGGCTTATGCCTCCACCATCTCTTTGAGATTAGGGAAACCTGATACGTCTTCAACGTATCCATAATTTCTTATGTTCCATGCTACTTTTATGACGATACACACATGTTTTATACACACTTTATGTCATATTTATGCATTTTCTGGAACTAACCTATTGACGAGATGTCGAAGTGCCAGTTCCTGTTTTCTGCTGTTTTTGGTTTCAGAAATCCTAGTAAGGAAATATTCTCGGAATCGGACGAAATCAACGCCCAGAACCTTATAATTTCACGAAGCTTCCAGAACACCGGAGAGGGGCCAGAGGAGAGGCCCAGGGCCACCACACATGGTGGCGGCGCGGCCCAAGGGGGGGGGCGCCCCTGTTGTCTGGCTGCCCCAGACCCCCTCCGACTCCGACTCTCCGCCTATAAAAGCCTTCCTGACCTAAAAACTTCGGGGGAATAAGCCACGGTACGAGAAACCTTCCAGAGCCGCCGCCATCGCGAAGCCAAGATCTGGGGGACAGGAGTCTCTGTTCCGGCACGCCGCCGGGACGGGGAATTGCCCCCGGAGTCATCTCCATCGACACCACCGCCATCTTCATCGCCATCGCTGTCTCCCATGATGAGGAGGGAGTAGTTCTCCCTCGAGGCTAAGGGCTGTACCGGTAGCTATGTGGTTAATCTCTCTCTCATGTACCTCAATACAATGATCTCATGAGCTGCTTTACATGATTGAGATCCATATGATGAGCTTTGTGATCTAGTTGAATATCATCTATGTGCTACTCTAGTGATGTTATTAAAGTAGTCTATTCCTCCTCCATGATGTAATGTTGACAGTGTGTGCATCATGAAGTACTTGGTATAGGTTATGATTGTGATCTCTTGTAGATTATGAAGTTAACTATTACTATGATAGTATTGATGTGATCTATTCCCCCTTTCATAGCTGATGTGGACAGTGTGCATGCTATGTTAGTACTCGGTATAATTGCGTTGGTCTATCTTGCACTCTAAGGTTATTTAAATATGAACATCGAATGTTGTGGAGCTTGTTAACTCCGGCATTGAGGTGCTCTTGTAGCCCTACACAATTAATGGTGTTTGTCATCCAACAAGAGAGTGTAGAGTGATTTTATTATGTGATCAATGTTGAGAGTGTCCACTAGTGAAAGTATGATCCCTAGGCCTTGTTTCCAAACATCGAATCTCCGTTTATTTATTGTTCGGTTGCATGTTTACTCGCTGCCATATTTTATTCAGATTGCTATTACCACTCATATACATCCATACTACTTGTATTTCACTATCTCTTCGCCGAACTAGTGCATCTATACATCTGACAAGTGTATTAGGTGTGTTGGGGACACAAGAGACTTCTTGTATCGTGATTGCAGGGTTGCTTGAGAGGGATATCTTTGACCTCTTCCTCCCTGAGTTCGATAAACCTTGGGTGATTCACATAAGGGAAACTTGCTGCTGTTCTACAAACCTCTGCTCTTGGAGGCCCAACACTGTCTACAGGAATAGAAGCGTGCGTAGACATCAAAACCCCTCCTCTCTTAGACATCAGTCTTAGAGTTGTATCAAGGCACTTCTTATATGATTTATCTTTCGCACATGTGATTCTACCACCAGTCTCTCACATGTGTGACTCTATAGATCGTATACCGGTCTTTCTCTTGGGGATTCAACCTCGTGTCTTTTCCTCAAGAGATTCTATCGGGACAGTGGTTCGGACTATCGGGATATAAACTGGGATTGTATCGGGTTGCGTTGCGTGTGTTCATCGTGTTCTTGTTGTTCATCCCTCTTACCCTCTTGTTTTTGGTCAATTTGTGAGATCGGGACACAAATCGAGGCTTAAGACCTCATCACTTAGTTACTAGATTATAGTAGTAAAAAAAATTCTCGCAACAAAATACAATAGAAAAATTAGTGAAATCTTTTTATTTTCTCTTTCTAGCTTGAACGCATTTTTTCGTAACAAAAAGTCCAGTTACTTAAATTTACACGGGGTACATTAGGCCTAAAATCGTAGCTTAACTTAGAGTGTGTGATTTTAAAACATACTAGGAAGTTTGTCACGGCGGTACACCGCACCATTGGCCGTTAGACTGTTGGTTATAGTATTGTAAAAGTGCTACAATATCTAAGTTACTGAATTACTATAGAATCGTTGGTGTGGAAGAACAGCTGAAGAAACGTAAAACTGGTCCTTAGCACCATGGTTTAGTTTTTTTCCAGCGTCCATAGGTACTGATAAAAAAGATGTTAGTACATACGAAAAACATGGGATAATCATAGGGCGATGGAAAAAAGAGAGATTAATATGCTATAGTTGTACTGCCCAAAGCAAGGACACCATTTAAAAGGCGTGACAGGTAATGGAGCAAGTCTTCGTCGAGAGATACCATTAAGAAAGCAATACTATTTTTCCCGACTAAAAGATGCGATGGATGGTACGGTTTCTTTGTTTCCGGAGTTGCTACTGAAGAAAATGGTAGTGTATTTTTCAGCCGGGTGAAGTAAGTATACCTTTCTAAAGGTATGGCAGAATAAGGTAATAGTATTCTCCCGAGATAAAAGAGGCGACGAAAGGTGGAGTAAGTATATATTTTTCGATGGTACCGTAGAAGGGTACAATATTATTTTTCCTAGGTAAAAAAGACGGCCAGTGTTGTAATTTCTTCTCTAATTGCCATCGAAGAATTATGCATCGGTGAACCATTACTGCGGGTAACTATCGTCCAGAACTACGGTTGAAGCTGAAGATTCGTGTAAATATTACCACACTTGTGTGTCATTGTTGCGGTCAGAAACCCACCGGCGGGCAGCGACTGGCAACACCGTAGAGCCGGGAACAACTAGGGCTGCGGCTGGCCCCAGTCCCTCAGAGCGACGGCCCGCAAAGCCTTCTGGTCACACGTCCGATGCTGTCGCAAGGGCGTGCCACCTGACCTATACCTCGGTCGGAAGTTGTTGGATGATGCCTCGCTTAGTTTCCTGCATGGCCTACACGTAAACGTTAAATACGAGCCTCGATCGGCTCTCAGAGTTGTCCCGTGAATCGGCTCAAAGAGCCGATCCACCCATGATTCGTACGAGGTGTACGAATATATGGTGGTCCTCGCTTGATCAAGATAAAGCTAAAGCAATCTACGACGATTTAGGGTTTTCACCGCATAATCGGATCATCCTACTCACGATTGGGCCTCGCGCTCGCGTACGGTGATCGTAAGCCGATCCTAGACAGGGCCTAAAAACCAACACGAGGTTGATCCCCGGAACATCCCTGTCTAGGGCTAGCAAACTACACCCTACACGCCGCTGGATCCTCCAACCCTTTGTAAGGCCTAACTATTGCGGATATTAAACTAATCCTTGAAGAATCAAGGAGCAATCGTAACGAGATCGGATCTACTAAACAATGATCAAGCGGGGTGCCGCCCCTACACCTAAGATAGGTGTAAGGGCGGCTAGATGTATAAGGGTTGCACTACGACAAGCATATGATACGAAAAACAATGCTAACCCTAACACATCTAAGATAACTACGTTGCTCGCCATAAAAAGGCTTCAGCACGAGCAACGCATGAACAACGTAGACAAGCTTATGCTGCCTAGATCGCAAGATGCGATCTAGGCAGCATGGTGCTTACCGGAGAAACCCTCGAGACGAAGGAGTTGGCGATGCGCCGAGATTGATTTGTGTTGAACGTTGGTTGTTGTTTATTCCATAAACCCTAGATACATATTTATAGTCCAGGGGACTTTCTAATTCAGGTGTGCACCTAACCGTGCACGGGTAAAACTCTAACTCCTAACCGACACGTATCCTACTATGGTACAGATACACGGGCAAACTAGCCCAAACTTTGCATGTAAGGCCGATTCACGTATTTCTTCTATACATATATTCTTCAAGCCCATCTTGATCACGGCCCACCTCTGATCCGGTCAAATTCTGGTGATAACACATGCCCCCTGGTTTTGGAAATGACATTTCCAAAATCATTACGCTTTTCTTCCGTCGGGTCATGTCGTGGCGGAAGCGTAAACCGCCGCGTAATCCTTCATCATGATGCCTTGCCCCTTCCACTTCTCCACGTGGCCTGCGAAATTTTCCTGTTGGGCACCACTTCCTTGGGAACTGCTATGGCATTGAATCTCCCTCATATCCCCTTTTATTTAACCGTTCTAAACAGTTCGCTCCTTCATCCCTTCGACCACGGGGTGACTGCAATCTTGGTCAAAACTCAATAAGCCGATGTCAGCGCATCAAGCCTTCATGATCTATTCTTCATCCTTTCGATCAATGAGTTTGAGTTCCGCCGGATCACTGATGGCGTGTATTTCACACGTTCGTTGGGCAACCCCAAGAGGAAGGTATGATGCGCACAGCAGCAAGTTTTCCCTCAGAAAGAAACCAAGGTTTATCGAACCAGGAGGAGCCAAGAAGCACGTTGAAGGTTGATGGCGGCGGGATGTAGTGCGGCGCAACACCGCAGATTCCGGCGCCAACGTGGAACCCGCACAACACAACCAAAGTACTTTGCCCCAACGAAACAAAGTGAGGTTGTCAATCTCACCGGCTTGCTCGTAACAAAGGATTAACCGTATTGTGTGGAAGATGATTGTTTGCAGAGAAAACAGTAAAAACAAGTATTGCAAAGCAGATTTGTATTTCAGTATTAAAGAATGTACCGGGGTCCACAGCTCACTAGAGGTGTCTCTCCCATAAGATAAAAGCATGTTGGGTAAACAAATTACAGTCGGGCAATTGACAAATAGAGAGGGCATAACAATGCACATACATGACATGATAAGTATAGTGAGATTTAATTGGGCATTACGACAAAGTACATAGACCGCCATCCAACTCGCATCTATGCCTAAAAAGTCCACCTTCAGAGTTATCATCCGACCCCCTCCAGTATTAAGTTGCTAACAACAGACAATTGCATTAAGTATGGTGCGTAATGTAATCAACAACTACATCCTCGGACATAGCGCCAATGTTTTATCCCTAGTGGCAATAGCACAACACAACCTTAGAACTTTCTGTCACTGTCCCAGGCATGAACCCACTATCGAGCATAAGTACTCCCTCTTGGAGTTAAAAGTAAAAACTTGGCCGCAGCCTCTACTAGAAACGGAGAGCATGCAAGATCATAAACAACACATGTATAATAACTTGATAATTAACATGACATAGTATTCTCTATCCATCGGATCCCGACAAACACAACATATAGAATTACGAGATAGATGATCTTGATCATGTTAGGCAGCTCACAAGATCCAACAATGAAGCACAATGAGCGAGAAGACAACCATCTAGCTACCGCTATGGACCCATAGTCCAGGGGTGAACTACTCACTCATCACTCCGGAGGCGACCATGGCGGTGTAGAGTCCTCCGGGAGATGATTCCCCTCTCCGGCAGGGTGCCGGAGGCGATCTCTCGGATCCCCCGAGATGGGATCGGCGGCGGCGGCGTCTCGCAAGGTTTTCCATATCGTGGCTCTCGGCATCGGGGGTTTCGTCACGGAGGCTTTAAGTAGGCGGAAGGGCAAGTCAAGAGGCGGCACGGGGGGCCCACACCATAGGCCGGCGCGGCCAAGGGTGGGGCCGCGCCGCCCTAGGGTTTGGCCACCCCGTGGCCCCTCTTCGTTTCGTCTTCGGACTTCTGGAAGCTTCGTGGAAAAATAGGCCCCTGGGCTTTGATTTCGTCCAATTCCGAGAATATTTCCTTACTAGGATTTCTGAAACCAAAAACAGCAGAAAACAAGAATCGGCACTTCGGCATCTTGTTAATAGGTTAGTTCCGTAAAATGCACGAATATGACATAAAGTGTGCATAAAACATGTAGGTATCATCAATAATATGGCATAGAACATAAGAAATTATCGATACGTCGGAGACGTATCAAGCATCCCCAAGCTTAGTTTCGCTCGTCCCGAGCGAGTAAAACGATAACAAAGATAATTTCGAAGTGATATGCCATCATAACCTTGATCATACTATTTGTAAACATATGTAGTGGATGCAGCGATCAAAACAATGGTGATGACATGAGTAAACAAGTAAATCATAAAGCAAAGACTTTTCATGAATAGTACTTCAAAACAAGCATCAATAAGTCTTGCATAAGAGTTAACTCATAAAGCAATAAATCAAAGTAAAGGCATTGAAGCAACACAAAGGAAGATTAAGTTTCAGCGGTTGCTTTCAACTTGTAACATGTATATCTCATGGATAATTGTCAACATAGAGTAATATAACAAGTACAATATGCAAGTATGTAGGAATCAATGCACGGTTCAAACAAGTGTTTGCTTCTTGAGGTGGAGAGAGATAGGTGAACTGACTCAACATAAAAGTAAAGAGAATGGTACTTCAAAGAGGAAAGCATCGATTGCTATATTTGTGCTAGAGCTTTTATTTTGAAAACATGAAACAATTTTGTCAACGGTAGTAATAAAGCATATGAGTTATGTACATTATATCTTACAAGTTGCAAGTCTCATGCATAGTATACTAATAGTGCCCGCACCTTGTCCTAATTAACTTGGACTACCGGATCTTTGCAATGCACATGTTTTGACCAAGTGTCACAATGGGGTACCTCCATGCCGCCTGTACAAAGGTCTAAGGAGAAAGCTCGCATTTTGGATTTCTCGCTTTTGATTATTCTCAACTTAGACATCCATATCGGGACAACATGGACAACAGATAATGGACTCCTCTTTAATGCATAAGCATGTGGCAACAATTATTATTCTCATATGAGATTGAGGATATGTGTCCAAACTGAAACTTCCACCATGAATCATGGCTTTAGTTAGCGGCCCAAAGTTCTTCTCTAACAATATGCATGCTCCAACCATGAAGGTGGTAGATCTCTCTTGCTTCGTACAAGACGGACATGCATAGCAACTCACATGATATCCAACAAAGAATAGTTGATGGCGTCCCCGTAAACATGGTTATCGCTCAACAAGCAACTTAATAAGAGATAAAGTGCATAAGTACATATTCAATACTACAATAGTTTTTAAGCTATTTGTCCCATGAGCTATATATTGCAAAGGTGAATGATAGAATTTTAAAGGTAGCACTCAAGCAATTTACTTCGGAATGGCGGATAAATACCATGTAGTAGGTAGGTATGGTGGACACAAATGGCATAGTGGTTGGCTCAAGTATTTTGGATGCATGAGAAGTATTCCCTCTCGATACAAGGTTTAGGCTAGCAAGGCTATTTGAAACAAACACAAGGATGAACGGTACAGCAAAACTCACATAAAAGACATATGATAAACATTATAAGACTCCATACCGTCTTCCTTGTTGTTCAAAACTCAATACTAGATGTTATCTAGACTCTAGAGAAACCAAATATGCAAACCAAATTAGCAAGCTCTAAGTATTTCTTCATTAATGGGTGCAGGGTATATGATGCAAGAGCTTAAACATGAGCACAACAATTGCCAAGTATCAAATTATCCAAGACATTTTAGAGTTACTACATGTAGCATTTTCCAATTCCAACCATATAACAATTTAACGAAGGAGAAACTTCGCCATGAATACTATGAGTAGAGCCTAAGGACATATTTGTCCATATGCAACAGCGGAGCGTGTCTCTCTCCCATAAAGTGAATGCTAGGATCCATTTTATTCAAACAAAACAAAAAACAAAAACAAACCGACGCTCCAAGCAAAGTGCATAAGATGTGGCCGAATAAAAATATAGTTTCAGGGGAGGAACCCGATAATGTTGTCGATGAAGAAGGGGATGCCTTGGGCATCCCCAAGCTTAGACGCTTGAGTCTTCTTAATATATGCAGGGGTGAACCACCGGGGCATCCCCAAGCTTAGAGCTTTCACTCTCCTTGATCATATTGCATCATACTCCTCTCTTGATCCTTGAAAACTTCCTCCACACCAAACTCGAAACAACTCATTAGAGGGTTAGTGCATAATAAAAATTCACATGTTCAGAGGTGACACAATCATTCTTAACACTTCTGGAAATTTCATAAAGCTACTGGACATTAATGGATCAAAGAAATTCATCCAACATAGCAAAAGAGGCAATGCGAAATAAAAGACAGAATCGTCAAAACGAACAGTCCGTAAAGATGGATTTTATTAGGCCACCAGACTTGCTCAAACGAAAATTCTCAAATTGAATGAAAGTTGCATACATATCTGAGGATCATGCTCGTAAATTGGCGTAATTTTCTGAGCTACCTACAGGGAGATAGACCCAGCATTCGTGACAAGCAAAGAATTCTGAAACTCGCGCAGTAATCCAAATCTAGTACTTACTTTTCTATCAAAGACTTTACTTGGCACAACAAAACATAAAACTAAGATAAGGAGAGGTTGCTACAGTATTAAACAACTTCCAAGACACAAATATAAAACAAAAATACTGGAGTAAAAACATGGGTTGTCTCCCATAAGCGCTTTTCTTTAACGCCTTTCAGCCTAGGCGCGTAAAGTGTAACTCAAGTAACATCGCAAGATGAAGCATCAACATCATAACTTGTTCTAATGATAGAATCATAAGGTAACTTCATTCTCTTTCTAGGGAAGTGTTCCATACCTTTCTTGAGAGGAAATTGATATTTAATATTACCTTCCTTCATATCAATAGTAGCACCAACGGTTCAAGAAAAGGTCTTCCCAATATAATGGGGCAAGATGCATTGCATTCAATATCCAAGACAACAAAATCAACGGGGACAAGGTTATTGTTAACCATAATATGAACATTATCAACTTTCCCCAAAGGTTTATTTTTAGCATTATCGGCGAGATTAACATCCAAATAACAATTTTTCAATGGTGGCAAGTCAAGCATATCATAGACTTTTTTAGGCATAACGAAATACTTGCACCAAGATCACATAAAGCATTACAATCAAAATCTTTGACTCTCATTTTAATGATGGGCTCCCAACCATCCTCTAGCTTTCTAGGAATAGAAGTTTCAAGTTTTAGTTTCTCTTCTCTAGCTTTTATGAGAGCATTTGTAATATGTTTTGTGAAAGCCAAATTTATAGCGCTAGCATTTGGACTCTTAGCAAGTTTTTGTAAGAACTTTATAACTTCAGAGATATGGCAATCATCAAAATCTAAATCATTACAATCTAAAGCAATGGGATTATCATCCCCAAGGTTGGAAAAAATTTCAAGCAGCTTTATTACAAGCGGTTTCAAGCAGCTTTAGCAGCTCTGTGTAATTTTGCGCGCTTTGCACTAGGAGTAGAAGCATTGCTAACACCAATTATTTTATCATGGATAGTAGGAGGTGCAGCAACATATGAATCATTAGCATTGCTAGTGGTGGTAATCGTCCAAACTTTAGCTACATTTTCCTCTTTAGCTAGTTTTTCATTTTCTTCTCTATCCCACCTAGCACACAGTTCAGCCATTAATCTTATATTCTCATTAATTCTAACTTGGATGGCATTTGCTGTAGTAAAAATTTTATTTTCAATATCCCTACTAGGCATAACTTTCGATTTCAAAAGATCAACATCAGAGGCAAGACTATCAACTCTAGAAACAAGAATATCAATTTTATTGAGCTTTTCCTCAACGTATTTGTTAAAAGCAGCTTTGTGTACTAATAAATTCTTTAAGCATGGCTTCAAGTCCAGGGGGTGAATTCCTATTATTGTTGTAAGAATTCCCATAAGAATTAGCATAACCGTTACCATTATTATAAGGATATGGCCTATAGTTATTACTAGAATTGTTCCGATAAGCATTGTTGTTGAAATTATTATTTTTAATGAAGTTTACATCAACATGTTCTTCTTGAGCAACCAATGAAGCTAATGGAACATTATTAGGATCAACATTAGTCATATCATTCGCAAGCATAGACATAATAGCATCAACCTTATCATTCAAGGAAGAGGATTCTTCAACAGAATTTACCTTCTTACCTTGTGGAGCTCTTTCCGTGTGCCATTCAGAGTAATTAACCATCATATTATCAAGAAGCTTTGTTGCTTCACCAAGAGTGATGGACATAAAGGTACCTCCAGCAGCTGAATCCAATAAATTCCGCGAAGAAAAATTTAGTCCTGCATAGAAGGTTTGGATGATCATCCAAGTAGTCAGTCCATGGGTTGGGCAATTTTTAACCGTAGATTTCATTCTTTCCCAAGCTTGAGCAACATGTTCATTATCCAATTGTTTAAAATTCATTATGCTACTCCTCAAAGATATAATTTTAGCAGGGGGATAATATCTACCAATAAAAGCATCCTTGCATTTAGTCCATGAATCAATACTATTCTTAGGCAGAGATAGCAACCAATCTTTAGCTCTTCCTCTTAATGAGAAAGGGAACAATTTTAATTTTATAATGTCACCATCTACATCTTTATATTTTTGCATTTCACATAGTTCAACAAAATTATTGAGATGGGCAGCAAGCATCATCAGAACTAACACTGTAAAATTGCTCTCGCATAACAAGATTAAGTAAAGCAGGTTTAATTTCAAAGAATTCTGCTGTAGTAGCAGGTGGAGCAATAGGTGTGCATAAGAAATCATTATTATTTGTGCTAGTGAAGTCACACAACTTTGTATTTTCAGGGTTGGCCATTTTAGCAATAGTAAATAAAGCAAACTAGATAAAGTAAATGCAAGTAAACTAATTTTTTTGTGTTTTTGATATAGCAAACAAGACAAGAAATAAAGTAAAACTAGCAACTAATTTTTTTGTGTTTTGATATAATGCAGCAAACAAAGTAGTAAATAAAATAAAGCAAGACAAAAACAAAGTAAAGAGATTGAGAAGTGGAGACTCCCCTTGCAGGCGTGTCTTGATCTCCCCGGCAACGGCGCCGTAAAATATGCTTGATGGCGTGTATTTCACACGTTCGTTGGGCAACCCCAAGAGGAAGGTATGATGCACACAACAGCAAGTTTTCCCTCGTAAAGAAACCAAGGTTTATCGAACCAGGAGGAGCCAAGAAGCACGTTGAAGGTTGATGGCGGCGGGATGTAGTGCGGCGCAACACCGTAGATTCCGGCGCCAACGTGGAACCTGCACAACACAACCAAAGTACTTTGCCCCAACGAAACAAAGGAGGTTGTCAATCTCACCGGCTTGCTGTAACAAAGGATTAACCGTATTGTGTGGAAGATGATTGTTTGCAGAGAAAACAGAAAAACAAGTATTGCAAGAGATTTGTATTTCAAGTATTAAAGAATGGACCGGGGTCCACAGCTCACTAGAGGTGTCTCTCCCATAAGATAAAAGCATGTTGGGTGAACAAATTACAGTCGGGCAATTGACAAATAGAGAGGGCATAACAATGCACATACATGACATGATAAGTATAGTGAGATTTAATTGGGCATTACGACAAAGTACATAGACCGCCATCCAACCGCATCTATGCCTAAAAAGTCCACCTTCAGAGTTATCATCCGAACCCCTCCAGTATTAAGTTGCTAACAACAGACAATTGCATTAAGTATGGTGCGTAATGTAATCAACAACTACATCCTCTGGACATAGCGCCAATGTTTTATCCCTAGTGGCAACAACACAACACAACCTTAGAACTTTCGTCATCGTCCCGGTGTCAATGCATGCATGAACCCACTATCGAGCATAAGTACTCCCTCTTGGAGTTAAAAGTAAAAACTTGGCCGCAGCCTCTACTAGAAACGGAGAGCATGCAAGATCATAAACAACACATGTATAATAACTTGATAATTAACATGACATAGTATTCTCTATCCATCGGATCCCGACAAACACAACATATAGAATTACGGATAGATGATCTTGATCATGTTAGGCAGCTCACAAGATCCAACAATGAAGCACAATGAGGAGAAGACAACCATCTAGCTACTTCTATGGACCCATAGTCCAGGGGTGAACTACTCACTCATCACTCCGGAGGCGACCATGGCGGTGTAGAGTCCTCCGGGAGATGATTCCCCTCTCCGGCAGGGTGCCGGAGGCGATCTCCCGGATCCCCCGAGATGGGATCGGCGGCGGCGGCGTCTCGGTAAGGTTTTCCGTATTGTGGCTCTCGCATCGGGGGTTTCGTCACGGAGGCTTTAAGTAGGCGGAAGGGCAAGTCAAGAGGCGGCACGGGGGGCCCACACCATAGGCCGGCGCGGCCAAGGGTGGGGCCGCGCCGCCCTAGGGTTTGGCCACCCCGTGGCCCCTCTTCGTTTCGTCTTCGGACTTCTGGAAGCTTCGTGGAAAAATAGGCCCCTGGGCTTTGATTTCGTCCAATTCCGAGAATATTTCCTTACTAGGATTTCGAAACCAAAAACAGCTAGAACAAAGAATCGGCACTTCGGCATCTTGTTAATAGGTTAGTTCCAGAAAATGCACGAATATGACATAAAGTGTGCATAAAACATGTAGGTATCATCAATAATATGGCATAGAACATAAGAAATTATCGATACGTCGGAGACGTATCAATCACCACCCTTGACGAAAATCGCGGCGCAGGACTAGCCGATGGTCACCCAATCGGCTTTCAAAAAACAGAGCATCCACCAGGCCAGCTGCCCCCCCCCCCCCCGAGTCTCGCTCAAGGCGAAACAGAGACGAGGGCACGCCATTCAGACAAATGGACCTGGGCTAGATCATGTCTGAGAGAACTATCATGCAGAGCCAGCCAGAGCCGATCACCCCTCCTCCATTGAAAGTCGATAATCACAACGGCTCAGAAGTAGAACTCCTCTGACACAGAGCTAGAGATCCTTGTGTTTTGCACATGCTACTGGTAGATTCCATAAAATTTGTGCTAGAGTCGATGGCCGTGCATCGGCTTTGTCCCTTACATATCATGCGAAATATTTTTTTTACGGGCCGATTTTTCTATCGGCCCCCAATATCTTACTGCACATGTATCGCACATGCTCATCTGACTAGGTCCTCCCCGAGCCGATTCTGCCAGG
Source organism: Lolium rigidum (assembly GCF_022539505.1). NCBI lineage: Eukaryota > Viridiplantae > Streptophyta > Magnoliopsida > Poales > Poaceae > Lolium > Lolium rigidum. Next base: position 135,619,018 of record NC_061509.1, on the reverse strand, counting down.
TAACTGCTGAAATCGGCTTCTGTGATTAGCCAAGGTTTTACTGTGCATGTTCATCCGATTAGGTGCCCCCCGAGTCGATTCTGTCAGGGAACTGCTGAAATCGGCTCTGTGGCTAGCCAGGGCGCTATGTGTGGACATCGGCTCGATTAGGACCAGTGTGGACTTCTTCTAGCTTATTAGCCGATGTAACCCCATTTCCCATTAGATTGGCGTTGAACCCAGGCAGAATGGAAGGTGAGGATAATTTTGGCCGATTGCTGGAATCGGCCTCCACGTTGCTTGCTCGATGAAGGTTTTGTAACGTTCCTCCATAGATCCTTGGGGCCGATCACTTGGATCGGCATCGCCACGTTCGTCCATTGATGTTTGCCTTTGTTACACGGTCAGGCCGGTGGATAAAACCAGCCTAACCCCGTTCTTTGTCACGTCGATGTGCTCGCAGTCGTCCAAATTGATGCCTGAGAGTGGCTCTTGGCCTGATGTCTCCCAAACGTTCATGCCAGCCGTCGAAATCTCGGCTGAATCATCTGCGTGGACGACTTCGACTTCATCTCCATCCCACTGTATTAGGCATTGGTGCATCGTGGATGGAATGCAACAGTTGGCGTGGATCCAATCTCTCCCTAGTAGGATAGCATAGGAGCTTTTGCTGTCGACAATAAAGAACGTCGTAGGGACAGTTTTCTTTCCTACGGTCAGATCCACATTCGTAACACCTTGTGCGTCGATGCTTGGCCGTTGAAATCGCTCGGTGTTACATTGGTCTTGATCGGATCCGAGCCGGAGCGTCCCAACCGACGTAGCATGGAGTATGGCATAATGTTAACTCGCCGCTCCGTGTCCACCAACATTTTGTTGACAGAGCTGCCCATTGATGTATCCTCGCAGTACAGTGGCCTTCGGATGCTCGTAACTTCTTTCTCGTGGCTTCTCAAAGATGACCGGCCGTGGGCCGCGAGTCCGCTTGTGCTACGGGTGCTTCGTATAATCCCGGAGCGCTAAACTCCGTTGGAAGGATGAAGACCATGTTTGTGCCAGCCGATGTCTCATCATCGGCTTTCCTTTGTCCGGGACGCCACTCTTTTCTTTGTGGCCGACCTTCTTCGTCCAGGGTTCGCTGAATTTTGGCGGCCAGATCAGGCCGTGCCTTCCTCAACGTGTGCAGGTATAATCTTTCAGCTTCCTCCAACCCACGCAGACGCTGGACCCCTCGCTTCTGGGAACGGCTGAGCCCATCAGGGCACCACCTTGGCGGATGATACTTGTCTTCTTCATCATCGTCCTCTAGTTCCTCGAGATCTTCCACCCGAGCGGACTCAGCATGCTTGTTCCGAGGCGGGAGAGGCCCTAGACGCTTGAACACGGACACGTTAGCCGCATCCTTCTTCTTCTTTTGCATTCTCGGCGCTTCCGATTGTTGGCAATCGGCTCATTCCCGAATCCCAGCAGTTGTCCGAAGAAGGGGCAGTCCCAAGTGCCTATCCACGTCGTCTTGCTCCCTCGACTTTTCCTTGGCGTGGCGCTCGTATCGCTCCTCATCGTGATCATGCCGACGACGTCTCCTGTCGTCCCTAGCCAGACGATCTTTTTCATCATCGTCGTTGTATCGTCGGCGTTGGTCGTGTCGACCCACATACTTGTTGAGGAGGTGATCAGAGAGAGGTCGCTGATATCTTATGTTCTTCACTTCTCCCTCTGTGACGTAGCGCTTGCCGTCGTGGCGGAGCCGATTGCGTGGAGCGGCTTCCTCTGTGTCTTTGCTATGAGAGCAGCTGCCCTCATCTCCGTCCTTACCAGAGTGGTGCCCATGTCCCACCATGTTGATATTGCACGAGAAATCTGGTCGGCACCCTCCATGGTAAGTATACTCCACCATGTTAACGGCGGGGAAGGGGTGTGTGTCGACCTTCATGGCGTACTCGGTTGAAAATTAACCGCCCTTTTTCTATCGCCATTTGGATCTCGCCGACGCCACACCCTGCAGTCGTTAGTGGTGTGGGTGAACGTGTTATGCCACTTGCGAGATGGCTTTCCGTTCAGCCTCCCGCACCGTGGGGATCTTGTGGCCTTCGGGTACCTTTATATGCTTCTCCGTGAGTAAGAGATCGAAAATCTGCTCAGTTTTGGTCACGTCGAAGTCGAACCCTTTTGGAGGGCCTTGTGGCTTAACCCACTTGCAGGACACGGGGCCTGCCGCTCGAGTCCATTCAGCCACGGCTACCTCTCGATCTTCCGCAGCACCTTCATCCTCGTCTGCCTCAACCAGGACCACCGCACGCTTGAATTTGTCCTGGTAAACATCTGGGTGGCGCTGCTCATATGCTGACAGCCTTCGCACCATATGCGCCAATGAAGGGAGTCTCGCTTGGGAGGCCACGTCCTTGATCGATGATGAGAGACCCACCACCGCCAACTCGATCGCTTCTTTTTCACTTACGTGAACCGAATAGCATCGGTTCCTCACGGTCCCGAAGCGCCGGATGTATTCCGACACTCGTTTCCCCGCGCTTCTGCCGTACTTGTGCTAGATCGGCAATGCCAGCCTCGGAAGCCTCTGAGTGATACTCGCTCATGGAACTGCTTCTTCCAACTCGCTTCCAAGTCCGGATTGAGTTCGGTGGCAGCGATGTGTACCACCCGAAAGCCGATCCCGTGAGGGACCGTGCGAAGAACCTCACACGCAGCTCGTCCGACGCCGAGATCGTGCCCACCTGTGCCAAATATCGGCTCACATGCTCGATGGAGCCGGAACCATCCGATCCACTAAACTTTGTGAAGTCCGGGAGCCGATATTTGGGTGGTAGCGGGATCAATTCGTACTCGTTGGGGTACGGCTTGGTATAGCCGAACGTCTTCCTTTTCGGCATCATGCCGAACCGATCTTTCGAATTGTACAAATCTGATCCGCGGTGATGGTCGAAGGTGTCGAACCCCGAAGATTCGTCGGGTGGCATACTTGGCCAACCATGCTTGCTTTTCCAGCTTCCGAGCCAACCGCAGGAGCTGCGCTCCGGAGGTTTGTCGGAGTGGCGTACTTAGCTAACCACGTTTGCTTCTCAAGATCCGCTCCCGACGTTCCTCCCGCTGTTCCGCAGGCCCCCGCTCGTTGCAGCCTGGTTCGAGAGTGCCCGTGCACGCGGTCCGGCACGTATGCGCACGTGTATCCGTGCGGGATCTCCTTGGGCGCCTCGGTAGGAATTGGTAGTCACTACGATCACCAACAATCTTGTAGACGACGTATGCCGATGAGTTCGGCACTTCGGTGCTGCCAACGCGAACGGCAGCGGTGGACGGGACCGGAATGGTATTTCTCCTTTGTAAGTCCCCGCAGCTGGTCCCGACGGAGAATACCGATGGCCCATGATTTCCGGATCACGCGCAGAGCGACACGCTCCAAAGTGTTCACCAGTGCTCTCGAGTGGCGGTGCAGCCGAATGAGCCACCATGAAGTTGATCTCCCGACGCAGCGACCCGGTGTGTTCTTCTCGACGGGCGGACAGGTCCACTCCATCGAGCGCGCCTTCGGGTGAGAACCCCTTCCACCCGACGCCATGGGAGCGGGTTCGTGGAAAGAGCCGATGAGGTCGGCTTTGAGGACCGCCTTGATCTCGTCATGCTTCTTCTTGAGCTCGTCGGCGCGATCCTCGTACTTGACCGGAGTGCTTTCCGCCATCTCGGATGTAGATGGCGATGCGGTGGATGTCGAAGATGGTCCCACCGGGCGTGCCGCAATGTGTTGCGGTCGAAACCCACCGGCGGGCAGCGACCGGCAACACCGCGAGCCGGGAACAACTAGGGCTGCGGCCGGCCCCGGTCCCTCGGAGCGACGGCCCGCAAAGCCTTCCGGTCACACGTCCGATGCTCGTCGCAAGGGCGTGCCACCTGACCTATACCGGTCGTGAAGGTGTTGGATGATGCCTCGCTTAGTTTCCTGCATGGCCTACACGTAAACGTTAAATACGAGCCTCGATCGGCTCTCAGGTTGTCCTGTGAATCGGATCAAAGAGCCGATCCACCCATGATTCGTACGAGGTGTACGAATATATGGTGGTCCTGCTTGATCAAGATAAAGCTAAAGCGATCTACGACGATTTAGGGTTTTCACCGCATAATCGGATCATCCTACTCACGATTGGGCCTCGCGCTCGCGTACGGTGATCGTAAGCCGATCCTAGACAGGGCCTAAAAACCAACACGAGGTTGATCCCCGAACATCCTGTCTAGGGCTAGCAAACTACACCCTACACGCCGCCGGATCCTCCAACCCTTTGTAAGGCCTAACTATTGCGGATATTAAACTAATCCTTGAAGAATCAAGGAGCAACCGTAACGGATCGGATCTACTAAACAATGATCAAGGGGGTGCCGCCCCTACACCTAAGATAGGTGTAAGGGCGGCTAGATGTATAAGGGTTGCACTACGACAGCATATGATACGAAAAACAATGCTAACCCTAACACATCTAAGATAACTACGTTGCTCGCCATCAAAAAGGCTTCAGCACGAGCAACGCATGAACAACGTAGACAAGCTTATGCTGCCTAGATCGCAAGATGCGATCTAGGCAGCATGGTGCTTACTGGAGAAACCCTCGAGACGAAGGAGTTGGCGATGCGCCGAGATTGATTTGTGTTGAACGTTGGTTGTTGTTTATTCCATAAACCCTAGATACATATTTATAGTCCAGGGGACTTTCTAATTCAGGTGTGCACCTAACCGTGCACGGGTAAAACTCTAACTCCTAACCGACACGTATCCTACTATGGTACAGATACACGGGCAAACTAGCCCAAACTTTGCATGTAAGGCCGATTCACGTATTTCTTCTATACATATATTCTTCAAGCCCATCTTGATCACGGCCCACCTCTGATCCGGTCAAATTCTGGTGATAACAGTCATTGAGAAATTATCCATCCTTAAAGAATTGCTATTAGGTAGTTAACAATATATTTTGTAATTGACACGACACCCACAAAAATATTGCAATAGTTGAATATTTCTACAAATGAATTACTGCTATTACTATCGAAGATGAACAAATAAGTCTATAAAAAGTGCAGACCCGAAAAATGACCGCGAAAATCAAATTACAACGAAAGTTGAATATTTTCAATGACAAATTATTGCAAAAAATACCATCGCAAACCTGTAGGGTCGATAAATTATTACAGAAGTTGTATATTTCCATTAATATCAAAAACTTTTAAAAATTACTATTAGTAATTGTAAAAGTAAAAAAGTTCAGTCCAGTCCTTGATCCGAGCACGGCAGAGCAGCCGGCTTGCTCGCAGTAGCCTCAACTGGAATGTCCAGCCCTAGTCGAACCAGTCCGGCCAGCCGGAGTGTACCGGCCAAGCCCGGAAGGTCTGACTGGGCCAGAAAAACCCTCGCTTTTCCCAACGTCCAGTTTTATTAAAGGGATCTCCTCCTACCTCGAAACTCTGACGACCCACACACTCTCTCTCTCTCTCCACCATTACTAGGCTTCATAATTCATCTAGATCTCATCATTGCTCCACCCAAACACCTTATTTCTTGGAGGAGTGAAGGAGAAGCCCTAGATCTACAATCCCACCAAACCGATTTGTTACCACCACTCAAATCCTTCGCGTTTCTTCGTGTGTTGTTTGTGGATATTTTTTAGGTTGTCCTAAAGCTAGTTCTTGTGTAAAGCTTCAAGGGCATCATTTGGGAGCCTCCAATTTGATTGTGGATATGTGCCCCATACTTGGTGTAAAGGTTCCGGTTGCCACCTTCAAGGTTACCGCTTAGTGGAGCATGAGTTAACTTTCATGGTTTGCTCACCGGAGAATAGGGTGATGCCTTTGTGCTATTGGTAGGCCATCGTGGCACCACACCCCTTCAACGTAGACGTACTTCCGCTCAAAAGAAAGGAACTACGGGAATCAATCCTTGTGTCTCCGCGTGCTCTTCTCTCGGTTACCTCTATCATTTTACCGCACTTCACTACGTGTATGTTGTATCTTGTGTTTTCGCATGCACCTGTCATTTAGGTAAGTTCACCTAATTTCATATCTAGACGATTTACCTTTGTGTCAATCATAAATTGATTTTTTTGATTAACACCTTTTCACCCCCCCTCTATGTGCCCATACGATTCTTTCAGCTATAAAGGAGTATTCTTCCCCAGTTTCTAGAGTTCTTGAGCACGAAAATATACCTCCATTGTTTTCCTTAAAAAGCTTTCTTCCTCTCAATCCCTCCTATCATTTTTCATCTTTTTGAGGGATTTGAAAGAGAAGATCCAGATCTACAACGTCCACCAATCAATTCCTCCTCTAAGTGAGGGGAAACCATTGATTCTAGATCTTGGAGTGATTGGTTGATTTCCTTAATTGTTCATCCTCTCTAATTTGTCCCCAGCGCTTGTCGTTTTGGTGGGATTTGAGAGCGGAGGATTTGAGCACCCTTGGTGTTCTTGTTTTGCATTCTTGCATAGGTGTTGAGCTCTCCACCACAATTTGTTTGAGTGAGAGACCATGCACTTGTTACTGTTGGAGGGTGGCCTCCTAGTTGGCTTAGCGGTTTGTGTCATGGTGACCTCTTCGTGGAAGATTGTGAAGAGGCCCATGCTTTCCCCTTCATGGGATTTGTGATGTGGTCGTGGGATTTTGATACGCCTCTTATTGGTGCTCCTAATGCTAATTAATTTCCTGCCCAATCACCATTCGTTCTCTGTTTGACTCTAACCATGCACAAAGGAAAGACAAATTATACTCTAATTAATATCTGGGCCCATGATATATTCAATGATTATTCTATGTGGGCTACATTCCTCACATTAATATAGAGAGTGGCGGCTCCCAACAGAGCTCATTTTCAACTGCCTTCCTAGAAATTCCCCAGTAACCATTTTATTAGTTGTGAAAAAAACACAACCCCTATATATGGTCCCCCAGTTTAAATTTTAGCAACTCTCTTATAACTTGTAGCCAACTTGTCATTTTGCCAACCAAAGCCAAATACTTAAAACATTTAGCAATTCAGTCTTAGTGTTCCCCTTCATTCTTTTGTCCCATTGACATGTGGGCCTCTATGTGTGCGTTGTTTGTTGTGCTCGTGTGTAAATACGTGGGACAGTTGTGCGTGCGTGCGTGTGTGTGTATGTGTGAATGTGTGTTGTTTGCATCTCATCTGCGTGTATGTTGCGTGGTCATCTGCGTGTTGGTGTTGAAAAAATATACCTATCCAGTTTCAGAAATGCTGGCAAAGTAGTTTTTTTTGTTTGCATTGCTAAACACACACACACACACATTCTCTCTTTCCTCCCTCTTGTTGTGCCGTTTTTAATTTTTTTCTACTTCCCCTGCCTCATGGTAGATGTCTTAACTTTGCCAAATTTAAACAAAATCCATACATGGAAGGAGGGAGTGTTGTTCTAAATGATTTTAGATGGAGAGCACGTGCATTCCCGGTGCCAGCTCGATCTGCCCAGTACCGTTCATGCTCTTGCATCTTGATGTTTGCACGAAAATTCACGGCATGTCGCTAGCATTTGCATTTTGCAAGGCAGCTGGAACCTAAAAGTGTCAACTCTGGATTCAAAAGACCAGCGTGTCAGATCGCTGATAACCACCCATTTGGCACAGTAGGTAGAAGCCATGGCGCCACGCCATCACCAGTTTCCCCGGCTCGCCGCGGTGGGCCCAGCAGGCACAAATTTCGTGCGACATTCTCATTCCCATACTGGGCCCACCTGACCAATGACCCGGGAGGCCCGATCAGCGATCACCATGCCGCATTCCGTACGGCTGGGAACGAACGACAGCCGCCCAGCCCACACCACGGGCGGCACGTCGAGCCGCCGCTCACTGTCCAGGCGGGCCCACCGCGCCCGACCCCACAAACCTGGGCAGTGGCATTAACCCCACGCGCAGAGCAGCACGACGACACTTGACACTCGTCGTCGCGGCGGCAGCTCTGCTGTGACGCACTCATTACTGCTCTTCACATTCTCCTCTTCCTCCACGAAACCAAGAGCAGACCCGGCGGCCTGCTCCCTCGATCCCTCCCGCTTTCGCGCGCCACCGGCTCCAGAGCTCCGGCGGAACGGAATCCCTAGCGGCTCGGCGGCGATGCCCCTGTGGTGGCCCGGCCGGAAGTCCAGGTCCAGGTCCAAGGCCAAGCACAGCGCGGCGCCCGCCTCCGCGGCCTCCTCGCCGCCGCGCAACTCCGTCGACGCCGGCACCTCCTCCGCCTACGCGTCCGCCTACGCGTCCGCCTGCGCCTCCCCCTTGCCGTCCACCCCGCGGGGGGCGGCTAAGCCGCACGGCCTCGACTCGCCGCCGCCGCCGCCGCCGGCGCGGCAGCAGACCGGCGCCGTCTCGCGATGCGGCGGAGGAAGGGGAGGGACGGAGCTTCGGGCGGAGGGACAGGGGCATCCGCTCCCGCGGCCGCGGTACAAGTCGGCGCCGCTTCCCCTCGCGTCCTCCCTGGCTGCCGCGTGCGGGGGCTGCGCGTCCGCGGCGGCGTCCGTGTCCAGCGCCAGCTCGTCGGAATCGTTTGATGATGATGAGGAGGAGGATCAACGAACTTACAGGTAATTGTTGGGTTACGTGATGGTCGTTTACTGATTTTTGCTGTGATTGTTAGCGTAATTGCCACGTTTCCCACTGTGACTATTACTCAAATTGGACATGATTACTCCGGGCAATTCAGTCGGTACTGATTGTGCTGGTGAACTGCCTACGAACTTAGTGAATGCCTGTGATCTAGGGGTTTTAAGTTGAGTGACAAGCAGTGAGGCTTCGCACCAAACTACAGCCGTTGACCTCTTCCGTGCTTGGTCTGCTTTGTCTGTCCAGGACCTTTTATCTTTTCTTTTTCTGAAAAAAGGACCAGGACCTTTTATCTTTGTTTAGTAGTCGCCGTGGACTTGGGGTGTAAAAGTCCCAAACCGCGTCAGTCGTTCAACCATTTTTCATTTCTTTATACTCTACATACAAGATTGTCTACTCTATAGTACTACACTGTCCAATAGGAAACGGTGTCGAGGCGCCAATCATAAGGACAGCATTGTTTAGTCGTTGCAAGGAATGATGCACTTGAATTTTATTCTTTTTATTTATTACCCCATCGTAAATCTGAACACAACGATAGTACTGTTTTTTCCCCTTCTCTATTGCGGATCATTTTTATTACTGTGCTCTTGCCAAATTTGGCCTATGTTATTGTCTGACAGCTTCATGTTGCAGCAATGCAGCCCTTGTATATTCTCTGATATTTACTGTTGGTTGGTGCACTCTGCAGATATACAGATCCAGTTGTCTACTCTAGAGGAAAGACTATGCCACCTGACGGGCTTAAGGGCATGGTGGAAGGCAAGCACTTCGCCTCATGCAGTGCTCTCCAGGAGCACAACAGGTTCTTTGAGGCACCTATCAACAGCGTGGGGGAAGTTCGTCGGCAAAGCTTCGAGCCTTCAACGGGTGAAGCCAGTCGCTCGCTTGGCAGAATGCCCGATGATGCACTCAGAGCAAGAACAGGAAGTCTTTCCCCTGGGCCAAGAGGACATGCCTTTTCTGCCAGTGATGCAGGTCAGAGAGATTTTGGTTTCAGCCCAAGGTCACCACTGAAAAGGATGGATGATCTAAGGATTTCACCTCAACCCTTGCCTCTTCCTCCGGTCCCAGCTTCTAGCCTGCCCCTCCCTTCATCTAGCATTGCTTCTACCCAATCCCAATCACAGTGGAAGAAGGGGAAGTTGTTAGGTAGCGGCACATTTGGTCAGGTGTACCTTGGATTCAACAGGTATGAAAGTGAAAGTACAGTTCAGATTCTTTTCTGCTAAAGTTCGAATATTCGTGTAGAACAAACTCCCATACTTTGTTTATATGTACTTCTGTAGACTATAAATCTATAGCAGCAAAATACAGCATGCCATTAAGTGCATCCTAGCTATGCACAGACTGGGTGTAAAACTCTGATTGCTTGTATCGCCTTGTATCGCCCTTTATAGGAAAAATATAATTATAAAATACAGCATGCCATTAATGCAGCTTCCACTTGACTGTTGTCACTCTTTTTGGAGATCTTTTTAAATCAAAGAAGTGTAATTCTGACATGTATGCATGGATGTTTGATACTGATGTGGACACACTTATTCAACTGGGTAAGCTAGTAAATGGGAAATCATAACTATTAGATATATATGGTTCTAGTTGTCCAAAACGAAAAGCGGTGTATGTTTCACATTTTAGCATCAGATGCAAGAAAGCCTTAGAACTATCTGTAAAATTACTTCATTCTTGACGCCTCTGTTGTTCGGATCTTCTGATTGATCTTAACTGTGTGTTATGCAGGGAAAGTGGGCAGTTTTGTGCAATCAAGGAGGTTCAAGTTATTTTGGATGATTCAAATTCGAAAGAACGGCTTAGACAGTTGAATCAGGTTAATTTCTCCACCCCAATCACTATCCGAAGCAACTGTATTTTTATACCTGTAGCATGCAGCTATCCATCTTTGTGAGATCTTGATCACCATGTATATTGTCGATTTATTTACTAACTTGTTATCTATTTTTTGTATTGCCAGGAAGTAGATTTGCTTAGTCAACTCTCACACCAAAACATTGTGCAATACTATGGGAGTAAACTGGTGAGATTAATGTGATAACTCCTTGCAAAAAAGAAAAGAGATTCATGTGATAACTGACGCTACCATTTGAGTGAAACGTAGGCTCAAAATTTATGTGTTTTCACCCTACATGTTCTTGTTATGGGCCCTTTCGGGCATATTTTATTCTGTGTTCTGCATTATCTTTTGGTAATTAGTACTCCGTACAATGTTACTCACATAGTTCAGTGGAAGATAATGGCTGGTAATATGTCCAGATGCTGTGAGAAACTTTCTCTCTCAGAATACTACCTTTGCTTCATTTGGATGTGATAGATAAACTGTTATACTAACGGTATAGTAGAGATGAAAGCTTCACCTCAGTTTCTCTTGTATTTTCTATTTTTTCACTACCTCTGTATTATATTAAGTAATTACCATTTTTTATATAAACATACATCTTGAAATACTGATTATCACTGACCTAGTTATGTATTATTCTGGACAGACTGATGAAGCTCTCTCCATCTATCTTGAATATGTTTCTGGCGGTTCAATTCATAAATTACTAAGAGATTATGGTCCTTTTAGGGAACCTGTGATCCGTAACTATACACGGCAGATCCTTTCTGGACTTGCCTATTTGCATGGAAGGAATACTGTGCACAGGTACTGTAGTGTAAACTATCCTACTCCGTTTATTGTTTCTTGGTCAGAATTGAATACAAAGATAATTTCATAATGTGCTTGGCAGAGACATAAAAGGAGCAAACATACTTGTCAGCCCTACTGGCGATGTCAAACTTGCTGACTTCGGTGTGGCTAAACATGTATGCAGTTTCTCTTATTTTTTACAAGAGGTTTTGTTTTGTGCATATGTGCAGAAGGGTCATTAGAAAACTCATTCGCACGTCCACTCAAGTAGTAATCTTGTCTCCTTGGCCACTCAACCAAGCAACTCAGGGGATTATATTTGAATCTCTCACATATACTGGGGTTTGGACATAAACACTTGCATCATAAGGTTGATAATAGGGAAATAGTCAAAGTATGTTTTGTGCTTTCTTTTTCATTATTTTCCACACACTTCAGATAATCTCCTTAATATAGGGGTTGGCAAATATATATGATTAAAACAAAGTATGCTTGAACATAAACACTTGTGTCATAAGGTTGAGAGTACTCAAAGAATGTTTCGTGCTTTCTGCTGTCATGATTTTCCACAAACTCCAGAAAAATTCTCAATTTTGGGGCTGGCAATGTATTCCAAAGAAAAAACATGTTGTGATGTTTATTGATATCATTTCCTGCAATCGACAAAGAAAAATTTCCATAGTTTTGTTTCCTTCTCCATCTCACTTTCTTTCTTATGATGAAACTTGAAACAGATAACTTCTTTTGCTGAAATACGCTCTTTCAGAGGAAGCCCATACTGGATGGCTCCGGAGGTATGCTATTTTGCAGTTATGCCATTTGAACAAAATTTGCGTACGGTTTAAACTTCTAACAAAATTTTGTCCCAAATTTACTGCAAAATCTGCAGGTCGTAATGAATAACAAAGGGTACAGTCTTGCGGTTGATATCTGGAGCCTTGGTTGTACAATTATTGAAATGGCAACTGGTAGACATCCTTGGCATCCGTATGAAGATGTATGCTTTCAGTTCATCTTATATTTTGATGACATTTTTCTGTTTGCTTGGATCTGCCATTTCGCTCTTTGTAGTTGAAATAACTGGCATTCTATGCCTTCTTATTCTGATAGTGGAGCAACAATCATCTTCTCTGATCCTTGGTTTTGCAGGTGCCTGCGTTATTTAAGATTGCAAATAGTAAAGATGCACCAGAAATTCCACTAAGTATTTCGAAAGAAGGGAACGATTTCCTGAGTTTGTGTTTAATGCGTGATCCAGCACAGCGCCCCTCTGCAACACAGTTACTGGGTCACCCTTTTGTTCATGACCATCAAGCAATAAGAGCGGAAAAATGCAGAGCAACCCCGTTGAGTAATGGACTATCTACCCCTGTGGAGGCAAGGCATAAAAAGGCGAGTTCTTCTTTCTACAAGCTTTCTTCCCATTTTAATGTTCATTTTCCAAAGATTCTTAACATATCCAGATATTGTGTTCTGCCCTTTCCAAGCACCCGTAAAATAAATAGAATCTTGCTTTTTAATTCTAGTGTGGAAATTAAATCTTGTGACACACGTTTGTTAGTAACAGTGCAGCAATTGGTTAGTTGGTTACGAATCAAACTGTCGATATTCTTTAGATAATTGTGCATTCTCGGTTTGAAAGAATATTGAGCACCTCTTTTCTAGATTCTGCCATTACTCACTCTACATCATGCCCTAAGATGGTTGGTCATATATGCTGATTATGTTTGCCCTTCCTCGAATTTGGTTCAGTCAAACAGAGAAACTTTAACAAAGAGAGGCATTACCCCTCTACGGGATATTGGTGGACTGCGTGCGAGAGATTTCGCTGGATTTGCCACAGCTTATCCTTCGCCTCGCAATGCCTCCAGGTATAGTGACTGCTCTTTTCAATCTATGCTGGTATCCAAGCATCTCGACTGACAACCATCATCTTCATATACCAGTCCAATTGCTGCGAGAGCAAACATGTCTCTGCCGGTGTCCCCGTGCTCAAGCCCGTTGCGGCAGTTCAAGCAATCAAACTGGAGTTGCCTGCCTTCCCCACCACACCCAGTGGATTACACGCAGAACCAGATGAGACTAAGCACGGCGGTTCCAGATCCTTGGCTCGACATCGGCCAGTTGAGACCACCGAGCCCATATGGCTCACCGAGGAGATACTGAGTCTGATCTGTAGGTTCTATGACAGTATTTAGACATTTGAGACCAAGGGTAGGGAACAGAGATGTTTTGGTCGAGATAATCTGTTGTAACTATGACTATTCTGATCTGATATCTGAGGCGCTTGTAGACTATTGACATTGGACTCTGCAGAATTTGTAAACAGTCATTGTATAGCAATATAATTTAGAAGCACAGATAACCTTCAATGATGTGATTTTGATGTACCGAGGATTTTGAAGGTTGTATAGACGGCATGCCTGCAAATACCGGCCAGTTCATTTTTGTTCCCGCGTCGGCATATTGCTACGAGAAGATATATAGTACCGCATATTCCTGTTTACCAACAAAAGCCCCAACAACACTGCACTTGCGTAACCAACTAAATGATGCGTTTGAGCCCCATGGCAGGCAGGCTGTTAGCTTCTTTTGCCGCCGAGGTTTTTGCATCATCCCAAATGAAAATGTTAAAGGTTGTTAAAAAAACAGAACATGTAAAAAGGAAAAGAAAAAAAAAAAGGAAAACAGTATAAATTGCGGTGAGGGTGGATCGAACACCCGACCTTCAGATCTTCAGTCTGACGCTCTCCCAACTGAGCTATCCCCGCTGTTTTGACAATTTCGCTAGTTCAAAGAATACATTGCATGTAAAAAGAAAACAAAAAAAGAGTGTCTTTTGTGGTGAGGGTGGATCGAACACCCGACCTTCAGATCTTCAGTCTGACGCTCTCCCAACTGAGAGGAAATTGCACATACCAGTAAGTCTTGGGGTGAAAGTTGCACGAACCAGCAACTTTAATATTTCGTTGCATAGACCAGCAACTTCAGAGCTAATCGTTCGCAAAGAGATTAGCTCCATATTTAACAGTGTATTAGAGCATCTCTAATAGGCGCACTAAAATTCGGCGAGCTATATGTGGATGCGACCGCGTTGTAAACGCTTACCGCGCGTTGCGTTAATTTTCTCTTGCCATACAACACGTACTCGGGCGCTTAAAAAGTTCCTTCGCCGGACACTCCATTATGCAGCGTGTAGCGCGGCGCAAACAACATTTTGATCATATTTTGCGTTGGTAATATATCAAACAAAACATTAAAAAATTAACTGGAAATACGAAATATATTGCAAACTTCGATGCTACAACCACATTTATTTTGAAACTACCCTAAACTACTCGGAATCCCAGTCGAAATCCGACGAGTGAGTGGTGTCCGACACCGGAGTGGATGTCCACTCAAAGGAGGAGGAGAGGACGATCGTCGATGGGCCGACGTCGTTTTTCTTCTCCTCTGCCTTCCTCGCGGCCTTCTCCTCCCTCTCCTTCTTCCTCGCCGCTGACTTCGCCCTCCGCTCCTCGCGATCCACCTTCTTCTTCTTCGCCGCCGCCGCCTTCTCCTCTTCCTTCTTCGCGTAGAAGGCCTCCATCGCGGCAACGTCCTTCAGGAACTGGCGCGCCCACTCGAGGTCGAGGCACTCGTCCCGCTCCGCGATGACGAGCCGCTGCTCGAGCTCGCGCTGGCGCTGCTGCTGCTCGCGCGTGACGGCCGGAGGCGGTCGTGCGAGCGCTTCCGCCTGCTCCCGCATCCACACGTCGTGGAAGTTCATCGTCCGACGGGAGCGGCTGAGGCGCCAGGCGATCGCGTCATAGGCGCGCGCCACCTCGTGCGCCGCCTCGAATGTCCCGAGCCCGATGCGCTCGTCGCCGCTGCGGATCTCGGTGTAGAACTGTAGGATAACGTTGCATAGAAAACAAAAATTTTCCTACCGCGAACACGCAATCCAAGCCAAGATGCAATCTAGAAGACGGTAGCAACGAGGGGGTATCGAGTCTCACCCTTGAAGAGATTCCAAAGCCTACAAGATGAGGCTCTTGTTGCTGCGGTAGACGTTCACTTGCCGCTTGCAAAAGCGCGTAGAAGATCTTGATCACGATCGGTTCCGGCGCCACGAACGGGCAGCACCTCCGTACTCGGTCACACGTTCGGTTGTTGATGAAGACGACGTCCACCTCCCGTTCCAGCGGGCAGCGGAAGTAGTAGCTCCTCTTGAATCCGACGAAGCACGACGGCGTGGTGTCGGTGGCGGTGGAGAACTCCGGCGGAGCTTCGCTAAAGCGCGCGGGAGCTATGGAGGAGAGGGGCGGCTAGGGTTTGGGAGGGGGTGGCCGGCCACTCAAGGGGGCGGCCAGGTTGTGGTCTTGGGGTGGCCGGCCCCTCCCTTGGCCCCTCATTATATAGGTGGATCCCCAAGAGTTGGTCTCCAAGTCTTCGAATAAGACCCGAACCAAAACCTTCCAAAAGGAGGGGAAACCTAGCTAAGCTAGGACTCCCACCAAAGGTGGGAGTTCCACCTCCCATATGGGGGTGGCCGGCTCCCTAAGGGGAGTCCACTTGGGACTCCTCCCCCACTAGGGTTGGCCGGCCATGGAGGTGGAGTCCCATGTGGACTCCACCTTCCTTGGTGGTTTCTTCCGGACTTTTCTAGAACCTTCCGCGACATTTTAATTCACATAAAATGACATCCTATATATGAATCTTATTCTCCGGACTATTCCGGAACTCCTCGTGATGTCCGTGATCTCATCCGGGACTTCGAACAAATATTCGAACTCCATTCCATATTCAAGTACTACCATTTCAACATCCAACTTTAAGTGTGTCACCCTACGGTTCGTGAACTATGCGGACATGGTTGAGTACTCACTCCGACCAATAACCAATAGCGGGATCCGGAGATCCATAATGGCTCCCACATATTCAACGATGACTTTAGTGATCGAATGAACCATTCACATACAATACCAATTCCCTTTGTCTCGCGATATTTTACTTGTCCGAGGTTTGATCTTCGGTATCACTCTATACCTTGTTCAACCTCGTCTCCTGACAAGTACTCTTTACTCGTACCGTGGTATGTGGTCTCTTATGAACTTTATTCATATGCTTGCAAGACATTAGACGACATTCCACCGAGAGGGCCCAGAGTATATCTATCCGTCATCGGGATGGACAAATCCCACTGTTGATCCATATGCCTCAACTCATACTTTCTGGATACTTAATCCCACCTTTATAACCACCCATTTACGCAGTGACGTTTGGTGTAATCAAAGTACCTTTCCGGTATAAGTGATTTACATGATCTCATGGTCATAAGGACTAGGTAACTATGTATCGAAAGCTTATAGCAAATAACTTAATGACGAGATCTTATGCTACGCTTAATATGGGTGTATCCATTACATCATTCATACAATGATATAACCTTGTTATTAATAACATCCAATGTTCATGATTATGAAACTAATCATCCATTAATCAACAAGCTAGTTAAGAGGCATACTAGGGACTCTTTGTTGTTTACATATCACACATGTATCAATGTTTCGGTTAATACAATTATAGCATGGTATATAAACATTTATCATAAACATAAAGATATATAATAACCACTTTTATTATTGCCTCTTGGGCATATCTCCAACAAGAACGTGCCGCTCGGCCGTGCCCCGACGCCGCGGTAGCCAGAGGTCGAGTGGCGGCGGGGCAACATCTCGTCGTGAGGCGGAGCGGCGGCGCTGAGCGAGGTAGGAGGCGGAGCGAGGCGGGGGCGGTGAAACGACACGAGGCGGATGTGAAACTTCCGGAAGGTTGGGGTGCGCGCGCGTGACGTTTATGGCGTGCGCAGCAGTCGACACGGCAACTTTGGAGCGCGGGATGGCGCAAAAGCGTGCGCTAGGGACAGGCCACCACGCCTAGATGGCGACGTTGCATGAGGTGGCCCAGGCGGCGGCGGCGGAGGCCAGGAGAGTCATGTGGGAATCCTCTTTGGCCGAGGCCCTCGAACGCCGCAAGCGGCAGAACGAGGTGTGCCATGTGCGGCGTGCGTGGCGCGCGGAGTCTTGATGCCGAGAATCAGCAAGAAGAAGAATGATGTGTAATGCTAGGCTTAGTGACCAAGCATATTCCTTTTTTGGATGCATGTGCAGAGAGACGCAAATTTTGTAAATATTTCTATGAACCATGGTGGTGATCCGAATGATCATATTATTGTTGTCATCTTTGATGCTACAATGCTCCAATGTTCGTGTTGTTTTTCTTACAAATGCTCCTACTGCTGCTATCATTATTTGTGGTAGAATACATCTATTTTTATCTTCAAAACTGATGCATGATGTTGATCACTGTTACAACTAGTTGTGGAAATTTTGGAGGGAAAACAGTAGCTTGGCATGTTGCAGACCACGGTGGCTGCACTGTTAAACAACAAAATGAAGTCATTAGAGCTCCTTGCAACAAGCTACTCCTAGAGTAACCGGTCTGTGCAAAATAAAGTTTAAGTCACTGATTTGTGCAACATTCTCCTAGAGAGTTGCTGGTTTGTGCAATTTCCTCCCCAACTGAGCTATCCCCGCTATTTTGACAATTTCGCTAGTTCATAGCATACATTCGTATGTAAAAAGAAAACAAAAAATGGAAGTATTTTGCGGTGAGGGTGGATCGAACACCCGACCTTCAGATCTTCAGTCTGACGCTCTCCCAACTGAGCTATCCCCGCTTTTTGAATATTTTAAACGGTACGATTATAGATTAATGATCTACGGCTACGAAAATTCTTAAATCAATCTATTCCACCTGTTTAACAGAAGGGTCTTTGTTCACCTGATTCATTTTATTGCTTCCTGTCACCACCAACAAGAGAAAAATGCATAATCATCCGCCCTTGAATTAGTATATGTTTAGATTTTTTAATTTTTTTTTTTAAATTGACCACCTTTTACATAAAAATAGCAACATATATGCTACAAATTAGTATATTATGGAACTACATGTCAAAATGAATCTAGTAATAATAATTCAGTATCACAAATTCTTCTAATACCTCCGTCCATAAAACGATGTCATGAACGGAGGAAACAAAATCTATGAAGTTGATCAAATTTAATGAAGTTTAACTTTAGACAAATCAGTATTAATTACCACTTTGTCTATTATTTATCTGGAGAAACTTTGGGAACATAAACAATCAAGAACTTGAAAACAAATTGTACATTTCCCTGTTGTTATATTAATTACCACTTTGTCTATTTCTATGTCCTATTGAGAATTAGACATAGGGTACACTTTCAGATGGTCTAGAAATGGTAGGATTTTTGGCAAAATCTTTCTGGTGGTGAATCACTTTCTGCGGATTCGTGCATACTTTGTGTGAAACACATACTTGTCAAGTATATTTTATTCCCAAATATTTTAGAAAAAAATGCACGGGCATGACGGGTGTACAAATCAGAACATGATGGAGTTTGCATCCACCAACCGGCTCGCTAAAAAATCAGAGGAAACTGCGAAATGTGAGCAATACACATATACTTTTGAGACGTGGCCACACGCGTTGCTCTCTCAAGTCTACACGTGGTTTGCAGATTAGCTGCATTATCATGCGGCTGTGGAACTCAAGAGTCAAAAACTTTTGATTCTGATACCAAATTCTCCCTCCGTTCTGAAATAGTCTACATTTTAGCCTTAAAATTTGTTCTAAAATATTCTATATTTTAGCTTTTAATCAACAACAATACTGAAAACGAAATGATTTTGCTCTCTTTATTGGTTGTTATTTTCAATGTAGTTTAGATTGATTGTTCACATATCTAAGTAGTACTAATAAATGCAATACTCATTTATCTCATTTAGAATGTAGACTAAATCAGAACGGAGCGAGTAAAGTTGCACACCAGCTAGTCAACTAAAGTGAAATCTGCTTAAAAATATATGGAAAATACACTTACGTATCAACGCATTTCACGCGAATTATATCTGAATGCATAAAATTGAATCAAATACGCTGAGGACTAGCTCAACATTCATGTGGCCATGTGAAGCAAATCATGAAACCTTGCAGGATATGGTCCATATGGAGACATGCATGGTACATCGAATTGAGTTTATAGTCGGAGGCAGGCATGTCACATGCGCCCCTCTATTAGGCTTTGGTCCCTACCTGATCTCGGCCACGTATCGTGCCAAACGGACCAGCGTTTGTGCCTAAGAGCATCTCCAGTCCGGTAAAAGCGCCGGATTGATCGTTTACGAGATGTTCGGATCAAATGTGCGTTTGGAGGAGGTCTCTTTCTCAGCCACGTCCTCCAAACGCGACCTCCAAACAAAAAGCAAGTGTAAAAATCTTGTCCGGCGTTTCTGGTAGAACCTCTGTACACAGGGGATGACCTAGGGACACCGACAATATTTGGGGCACGTCCGGACCGAAGCGGTCTTTAGAGCACGTGACTGGAACGTTTTTTCGACCGGCGCGGTCTTTGGGGAACACGATTGGAGCATTTTTTCGGCCGGCGTCCCCCAAATCCCTTTAGGGAACGTTTTGGGAAACGCGACTGGAGATGCAACATTTCTTGGAGCTGGTCCAATCACACAAAGATTCCACTTAAGTATGCCAACCAAGCACTGGGAAAATACTGTGTTGGTTTTCGCTATACAGTGATCGGCATCATGCTACCACCGTTCTACAGCTCGACAACTTGACACGTACACCACTAAGCTCTGGTAAAACAAGAACATGTATTCTGTAATCGGTGACAGTTGGTTACTAACTATTTTCTTCTCTTCATATTCCACCTGGAGTAACAAAATAGGTGAAGCATACAAATTTTTGGTAGATCCGTACTTTATGATTCTGTAGATATAGTGAGATTTTAATTGGGTTCTTGAGGATATAGTGAGATCTGTACACTAATTTTGTAGATATAGTAACTTTGAGATATTTGCTAGCATTTTAGCCTCGATCTAGTCAAGTCCCCTCTTGATAGTAGAATGTACCTATGAATAATAATAAAATATCAAATCTAGTACCGAGTGACAAAGGATTAACTAGTCAATGCCTACGTATTGTAGACTAGGGTTTAGTTGGAAGTAGAGGGCAAGTAGATCTCGAAGGTTTCAGCCGAAAAGTACTCGACGATTAAGAAACTAGGGTTCTGTTGACGATGGATTCGATCCTCTCTTTGTCCCTCGACTCCCCCTTATATAGGAGGCGGAGCCGAGGATACCGTGTTATACAAGATTACAGATTCCGGGGGACTCTCTGAGTTCAACCCGCAAAGTTACAAGTCTATATTTCCTAATACAACTCTAACTTTCCTTAATACTAACTGGGCTTCCGAACTTCATATTCTTCGACTCGTGGGCCTTCAGTAAACCCCGGGTACCATCTTTAGCAGGCCCATTGGGGATGCCTATGTCACCGAGGGATGCCATATTTTCTCCTTTATAGTGGTCACCATTGACTTTTATTTAACTAACGTAGGGACCAAAATTAGAAACACTTAAATTTGTTAGCCCAGTAATTTCCCTGTAACTGATCAGTCAACATCCATTAGGGGTCTATAAGATGCACTTTTTTTTTGCTCTGAAGGAGAGCTTTATTTACTCCTTTGGAGTGGATAAAACAATAATGTCAAAATTTTCAACACAATTCATCTGAAAAAGTTCAATAATGCAAGGACATGAGATGTTCTCATGAGTTCCTATGAAATCCTCGTGTTTCAAGAAGCTTGATGGCACGTAAAATGATTGCGGAGTCTGACATTTTTAATTGCCAACTTGGTTGTTGGACAATGAGGTATTTGGGAGCTCGAGTGAGTGAAAGTAGACTAAAATTAAGGATCTGAAATTTATTGAAGAGTGAGATTTGAAACACCTGGATGGTTGGCAGGGAGGGTCAATGTCCTTGTCTAGGAGGAGAGCTTTAGTTGACTCTTCCTTAAATAGTAGATCAACTTATTATATGTCAATGTTCATGCTTCAGAAAACCTTTATAGAAACATTAGCTAAGTTTTAGAGGAGATTCTTTTGGAAAGGGGCAAGTTTTGTTAGAAAGTATCATATGGTAAAGTGGAAACTTATCTATAAACAAAAAAGATACGGGGTTTAGGAATAAAATACATGGGAAAATGAACATTAGCTTACTTTGCAAATGGTGGTGGAAGGTTGAAACCAGTGATGGTCTTTGGTAAAGGAAAATATTTGCATGGAAAACATTTAGCTTTATTGATCATAAGAAATTTAATTCTGCTTGCTGCATGGTATGGTCTTTTGAAGTTAAAAAAAATTGTTTAGACAACAAAAAATGAAAATTGGAGAGGGAAGTAAACCAGCTTTTGGGATGATACTTGGTGCTCATCACAACCTTTGAAAAGTTGATTTCCCAGTTTGCATGACATTTGGAATGACGAAAAGATGTTTATAGCTTATTCCAATGACATAAGATGGTCTCTTTCTTTCCGTAGATGGTCGACTGAGGATCAGCAAATGCATATGCACCAAATGCAAGATTTAATTTTGCCTTGTCATGTAGGTGTAGGAAGAGACAAACTAGTTTGGTCTTGTAACATCCTAGATATATAGGACTAGGAGGAGTATTGTAGAGATGTGTGCAACTTCATAGCATGAATTTGATAAATGTGGGAAAATTTCAAACTTTTGAAATGAAGTTACAAAGTGAGAATGACTTTGGCATCTAATTTTGAATTGACTCAAGTCAACACTAGGAGTTGAATTCAAATTTTGACATGAACTTTGTATTTTAAATTTGGGGTAAGTCAAATTATAACCCAAGGAGTCGCAACTAATATACCAGTACACACCACTATATATGCAACACTTCCATATTTGAATTCATCATTGAGGTTTGAATAATTCAAACTTGAGTTCAAATTCAAAACTTCATAATAAATAGAATAAAATTCAAAAATATAAGAAAAATATGACAATGTAAATAATTGAATTCCTATTCATAAGAAAATTAGTACATAGTCATTTACAAGAGGATTCTAGGAATAAAAATTCCATGAAGAGGAGAAACGAAACAACTCAATGAATAAGAGGAAGACAACCCACAACATAATGTATTTGCATTTGGATGAAGTTCAGAAGTGCAAAAGTAACGAACGTAAATATTTCAACAAAGAGGACCTCAATTAGACAAATGATTCCAACTTTAAATCAGAATAATACTAGTCATCTACCCTCAAACTTTAATTTGGATTTAATATAAAAAGGAAATCTAATATAACCTTGATGAACACTAAGAGCAGTTCATTACTTAAGCAAGCACAAGTAAAATAATGTAAAACATGAAATTATTAAACCACTAATCAAGGAAATGATTCCTAAATTGGTAACCGACATGATAAAACCACTTTTAATTGTCCAGATTGAACCCCATGATAAAACCACAATTGGTAACCGACATGCCTAACATGGGAAACTCACAAACTGACTTAAAACAATTTGGATAACCATAGAATACGTTACACGTGCACCTCAATCCAAAATAGAGAGAAATTCAAAATAGTACAAGCACCTTAATTAGTCACCCATGCAGAGCATTGAGGTGTCACAACCACAGT
The DNA here is from genome assembly GCF_022539505.1 of Lolium rigidum. Classification (NCBI taxonomy): domain Eukaryota; kingdom Viridiplantae; phylum Streptophyta; class Magnoliopsida; order Poales; family Poaceae; genus Lolium; species Lolium rigidum. Next base: position 135,596,200 of record NC_061509.1, on the reverse strand, counting down.
GATCAGACCAAACAATAAATATCCCAGGTTCCACGGTTCCAAGCCTCACAGCTCATAGCCTAGCATAGACTAAAATCACACTTTAGCTAGAGAGAGAGAGAGAGAGAGAGAGAGAGAGAGAGAGAGAGAGAGAGAGAGAGAGAGAGAGAGAGAGAGAGAGAGAGAGAGAGAGAGAGAGAGAGAGAGAGAGAGAGAGAGAGAGAGAGAGAGAGAGAGATTTGAGAGCAAGCATAGCCCTAGGAGGAGCAAACAACATTTCTTCATCAACAACAAGGAATAATAAGAACTACTCTCCAAAGTGTGCCACTAGATCCCTTTGAATAGAAGTAGTAGCCAGATAGTGGTTAGAAAATGATCAAGGGGATCGAAATCCTATCCAAGTTCAAGGAGAGCATAAATTTCATGACTATTACTGTGAAGCAAGCACCAACACCTATCAACATCCATTAAGTCTTTACTCTCTATATGCACACTCAATAATGAGTAACCACATAATTTAAACTCAAATGGGCAGGGCACTTAGGCACAACCGATGACAAGAAATACATACTAATACATGAACACACTACACCAATTAGCTAAGTATCGTAGCATTGAAATAATGAACACAATTAACATAGTTAACTAATAGAACTGAACCCAAGTTTAGTTGACACTTGAAATTTTGAAGCAAACCGAGCCAACTATGCAGGAATTTGAACTCAATGCGATCAAGCACTACATAAAACTAAACCACTTAACCTAGTTAATTAAGGACCTAAACCTTATCAACTATGAACAAGTAAAGCTAAAACCCTAGAATGTGAAGAACGGTAGAGGAATCGATGGAGCCAGACTAGTAGTAGGACTGTATCAAGAAGGAGGAGAAGAGGATAACTTACCATAGCTAGTAGAATTCGTGTGGGAGGTAAACTCAACCACACGGCTAGGTCGAAGTCAATGGAAAAGCAGTCGTGGCGACGAAGACAGAGGGATAACCTGTAGGGGCAAGCTCAACCTGCGCGTAGTCACACCGGTGACAACACAATATCATAGACAACACCAACAACCTAGGATAGGTCACCGTGCTCACTGGAGCATGACGACGCGATGAACACCAAAACCCTAGGTTTCGGGAGAGGGATAGGGCGACCTCGAGAGAGCTCAAGAGTCAAATCAAATTAATTGGATATGACGATAGAGCAGAGAGAGAACTGTTTGCGTGTGAGCACGATGGAAGCGGTGGTCGGAGCTGGCCGTTGGCAGCTCTTTTAAGTGATTTTCGAGTCAGTAGAATTCACATTAAAGCCAAAAGGGAAAATGGTAATTTCATCTAAAATAAGAGAAAAAATTCACAATCAAAATGGGTTAATAATAGAACAACAATTCATTACTTGTATGCCTTATTGCATCATTTTGTTTTTTAAACATTGTCCTTACGAGAGAACAATGCAATCTTCACGACACGGGGTCAAAAGGTCAAGTAGAACCTTCGAACTGCATTATCTCTCAGTTTCGAGGGAAGTTCAATATTGCTTGTCTTCTTGATTATTTTTTAACAAACTATATTTGAAAAGTATCATTGCATAAAAAGTATATATGTTTTATGAATGTTCAAATGAACTATTGTGTGGGTGGAAACATAACCATGGATGAATACCGATTTGAAACTCTGTGGTGGAGGTTCTGTTGTACCGGAGAAGGAACTTAGGATTAAATAAGCAACCTTTTTTCGAAATGGGGTGTGCCCCGGCCTCTGCATCGGTTGATGCACACAACCTTTTATTAAAGAAACAAATATTCAACGTTTACAATTCAGCGATCAACGAGGGTTGATACAAAAATCAACCACCGAAAAAGGAAAAGATTTCTAAGCAAGCTAGGCATCATGTAATCTCTTAATAGGCCGCCAAGTAGTCTGGTAGAAAATATTCTGGGCAACCATTCGAAGGCGGTTGCATCCAGTAACCATGCACTCCTGCTGGTCCTCCGGGAGCAAGAAACGCCAAAGCTGGATCCAGTGGAACATAGTGTGGATAACCTGCAAAAAATTAGTAGAGTCCTTTCTATTAAAAACAATATCATTCCTGCAATTCCAAATTGACCAGCATAAAACCGAAACACCAATGTGAATCCTAGATTTATCAGTTTTGTCAGTTCCATTAAGCCAATTCCCAAACATATTTGTGACATTGGATGGAGGTGGAATATTATATACAGCAAAAATCACTCACCAAATAATCTTAGCAAAAGGACAAGAAATAAACAAATGTTCAACTGATTCCTCATCGTCATAGAAAGAGCATTTTGTATTTCCATTCCAATTCCTTTTTGCTAGATTATCATGGGTTAAGAGAACTCTCTTACTGAGGAACCACATAAATATTTTAATTTTTAGTAGGATTTTTAATTTCCATATGTATTTATGAAGATATCTAGTGTGTCCATTTAACATATTGCCATACATAGATTTAACAGAGAATTTCCCTGAAGATGTTAAGTCCCAAACAAACTTATCTTGGTCTTCATTTAAGTTTACCTCCATTAATCTTTGGCAAAGATGCACCCATTGGTCCCATTTATCACCTATCAATCTTCTCCGAAAACCAATATTTAGCAGACTAGAACTCATAACATTTGCCACCGTATCATGTTTACGATTAACTATGTTATATAACTGTGGATATTGGGATGCTAGGGTCTGATCACCTAACCATCTATCTTCCTAAAAACGCACTCCTTCCCCAGAACCTACTTTAAATTTTCCTCTACTAAAAAAGACCCCTTTAACCTTCATTAGTCCTGTCCAGAGCGGTGAATTAGTAGGCTTGCTTTCAACTTCAGCCAATGTTTTCTGCGAGAGGTATTTATTTTTTAAAAGTTGTTGCCATATTTCCTCTTCAGAGATAAGTTTAAATAACCATTTACTTAGTAAGCAAGAATTTTTAATCTCAAGAACTTCAATACCAAGACCACCTTGGTCCTTAGGCCTACAAATCAAGTTCCACTTAGTTAACCTATATTTATTTTTATTTTCCTCACACTGCCAAAAGAAACGTGATCGGAAAAAATCTAATCTCTTCCTTACCCCTTTATGTAAATCAAAGAAACATAGTATAAACATCGGCAAACTAGTAAGAACCGAATTTATCAATACAAGGCAATCCCCATATGATAGCAATTTTCTAGCCCAAGAACCCAATTTTCTCTCAAATCTACCTTCAACAGGATTCCATTCAGAGTTTTTTAACTTTCTATAATGGATAGGGATTCCCAAATATCTGAAGGGTAAAGAACCAGATTCGCAACCAAATAGTTGTTTATATTGTTCCTCTTCCTCTTTAGCCTTACCAAAACAGAAAATCTCACTCTTATGAATATTAATTTCATGTTTACAGTTTTCTCAAAGTCATGTTCCGTAAATAGAATCGTATCATCGGCATATTGCAAAATAGAAATTCCTCCATCAACTAAATGAGGGATAAGACTTCCTATCTGACCGTCCTCCTTCGCTCTCGCTATTAGGATAGTCAACATATCTGCAATAATGTTAAACAACAAAGGTGACAACGGGTCACCTTGCCGAAGACCATTCCTAGTTTGAAAATAATGACCAATATTATCATTAACCTTAATCCTTACGCTTCCTCCCTTAACAAATTGTTCGATGAGTTGACACCATTTGGGGTCAAACCCTTTCATACACATAACTTGTTGAAGGAAAGGCCATTTAACTTTCTCATATGCTTTCTCAAAATCAATTTTAAATATCACTCCATCCAATTTCTTCCGATGAAGTTTATTAATGGTTTCATGTAAGACAACTACTCCTTCAAGAATATGTCGTCCTGGCATGAATATCGACTGTGTAGGACTAATAAATATTTCAGCAACAGTATTAGCTCTAATAGTAGCAGCTTTCGTGAATATTTTAAAAGTAACGTTAAGCAGACAGATTGGTCTATACTGTTGGATCTGAAATGCGTTCTCCTTCTTAGGCAAAAGGGTGATAACACCAAAGTTCAGTTTGAACAACTGTAATTTCCCTGAATGTAGTTGACTGTACATTGACATTAAATCACCCTTGATAACTTCCCAAAAAGTTTGGTATAACTCAGCTGGAAAACCATCAGGTCCTGGAGATTTATTTAATTCCATCTGGAAAATAGCATCCTTAACTTCGTTCTCAGTGAATTCAGCAACAAGGATATTATTCTCCTCTGATGTTAATTGCGGAATATCCTGTATATACCCACTATGGTTCCTTCCTCTTGTTCTAATAGGAATATTTTTTTTTCCTTTGGTGTTTGCCATTTGCAATTAGATGAAAATATTTTGTATTATTCCCTCCTTGAATGTGCTTTACTTTAGCTCTTTGTGCCCATTTAGATTCCTCATCTCTACGAAGTTTTGTTAAATCATCATTTGCTTTTCTTAACTTTGCCCTCTCATTATCATCTAGAGGAATTGACTCAGCTTTCAAGTCCAATTCATCTATCAACAAGAGCTGATTTCCTTTTTCTTTCTTATATTTTCCACTTAAACATTTTGCCCACCCTTTAAGAAAACGCCTCAAATCTCTGATTTTATTCTGCCAAATGGCAATGGGAGAATTCCCACGAGTCTCAGCCACCCATTCAACTATCACTATCTCATAGAAATTCTCATGTTTCAACCATGATATTTCAAAAGAGAAATGAGCTTTATTGCCAATATGAGCCTGATTGCCAGAATCAATTAACAAAGGAGCATGGTCAGAACCAGTCCTTGTCAATGCTCTAACTGTGACTAGAGAGAATTTTTGTTCCCATTCAACTGTCGAAAGAATACGGTAGAGTTTCTCATAGGTTGGATTTTCCTTTCGATTGGTCCAGGTAAATTGCCTACCTGAGAGAACAATCTCTTGCAGATTTAGGCTTTCAATAATAGCATTAAAAATAAAAAGCCAGTGAGGCATGAAGTTATCATTATTCTTATCTTCTTTTCTTCTCAAAATATTAAAATCACCTCCAATAAGAGAAGGTTTGTTTCCCGAATCACCCATCCTGGCTAGTTCGGCTAGAAATTGTGCTTTATGAACATCTTGAGCAGCACCATAAACTGGCACTAATACCCACTCAAATCTATCATGTTTACATTTAACATGTAATTTGACACAAATCCCCAGTTTCGACTAAACCAACTTGAAGTGATGCATTATTAATACCAACCAGAATACCTCTAGACCTCCCATGAGGGGGGAAGACAAAACCAGGAAAAGTCAAACCCATTTGCCAAATTATTTAGAAAAGGTATTGCAAAATTAGATCTTCCCGCGTCCCCAGTAAGGCGATAAAATTTACTTTTTCCTCCCTTAATTGTTCTTTGATAAACAAGTGTTTTGCAACATCATCAAAACCATCTGAATTCCAGAATAAACCTTTTATTGAACTCACCTTAACTTGCATATTTGTTTTTGAATCTAGCACTCCTACGAACCCCAGATAAGTCAAAATCCCTCTTTTTACGAGGTTTCTTTAGTTTAATTAGAGGCATTAGCAAATCATCATGTTCCACAAATAAGCAACTATAGTCAATCATTCTAAGCGGTGTATAGACAACGCTGACCACAAATCTTGTTATGGGGCGAGCGAGTTAGAAGTACCTTCTTCCTTTCGTATTTCCTCAGATACTTAGAGGGGATGTATTATGTTGTGGAATCAACAGTTGGGAGCCATAACATCCCCATCTTGTGCCGCAGGATGACAACTCTACCATCTTTGAAGAGAGGGTAATTGAGCGTAGGTCTTAAACCGAACCTCGTTACAACGGGTTGAATATGGGGTTGCATGAGCTTCTTCATGCAAGACGTCCGCGGGGGGGGGGATTTTGAAGGTTTACTAACTTTTTGTTGGTGTTGTTTAGATTGTATTTTTCGATGGTGGCAGTCTGGCGTACCTATGTCTGCTATGTCATGTTGTAAACTTTGTTGTATCGTTCATGATCATGTGGTAGGCTTTAGTAGGTGTTCGGCTTTCCATGGTATGATGGTGCATAAACTTTCATTTCCTTTTCAGTTTTTTTTACCCCTGGGGGCTGGGATCAAAAATAATTGTTCTGTTATCTGATGATAGTGAAACCCGGAGCTATGCTTCTTGTGAGAAAAAGTGATTGCCTGGGTTGGTAGAGGAGAAATTGGGAAAAATGTCTTAGCTGCAAGACACTATGTTAGTTGAAAAGATATACCGCCAAAAATGTCTTCGGTCACAACTTTTAGTTTCATTTCAACCATCCCATAACTTTAGAGCACATACATACTAGCTGTAGGAGATAACATCATTAGATACTTTTGGCATTCGTTGTACTATTGTTGATTATTACTATTAGGTTGGTGGATTTTCTCTTAAAAATGATTAACATATATTTTGTCTTCTCTATATCGCGCGAAATGGACAACACAAAATCATTTCTTGACGTATTTAATAAAAATACCGTCTTTACAACCCTTTTACATACCCTCGGGGCATCTTGAGTTAAAGTGATCTGACAATATCACCGTTAACAACGCGGCCAGTGCAAGCCATAAACCATAATCATTCGCCCCACTCATAGCAACAGCTTAACAGAGGTACGAAGAGAGAGAAAACCAAAGGATATAGACCAAGAAATGTTCAGAAAACACAACTGAACACAGAAAAATCACGAATCACGCTTTGCATTTCTTTCCGCACCTCCGACCCCGCGCACTCTCTCCTCCCCGCAGCTCACAAAACAGCGCAAGCAAAGACACACTGGAATAAACAAGGAGCTGCTGATCCGCTGCTCCCTGGAGAAAGAGAAGAGATCTGAGAAAGAAAATCCCAATGCCTGTTCCATTCCACCACCACTACGCCGCCCGGCGCGCTCGGCAATTTGTTTAATGCTCCCCTCTGCCTCGCCGCGCTGTGCGTCACTGGAAAGATGGCCCTGTGGCCTGTGGGGGCTCCCCACTTCCTTGCGCCATGAATGATGACCCGCCTTTTCTTTCATCTACTCTTCTTCCTCCACCAGACCACCACTTCGTGTTTCTTTCCACTCCCTTCCATGCTCTCGTGCTGTCTTGCTCCGTTTCCAGAGGCTACCGGACGGCGGACCAGGTACTGTTGTCGGCTGAGCTACGGCGGCAGTGGTTGCCATGTCGAAGGAGACAGAGTACTACGACGCTCTCGGTGTCTGCCCCACAGCCTCCGACGATGAGATCCGCAAGGCCTACTACGTCAAGGTCTGTCCCAGCCTTCCTTGACCACCCACCTTCTCGGTTTCAGCTTGATTCTTTCGCTGATCTGCAGATTTCGCTTCTGTTCTTCAGGCGAGACAGGTGCATCCTGACAAGAACCCCAATGATCCGCAAGCGGCCGAGAAGTTTCAGGTTCTTTCAACGACTGAAACCAATCAACATGTATAGAATGGTTTGATTCAGCGCGTATTCAGCTGACTTTCCCGTGGTGGTCTCCTGTATGTAGGCTCTTGGAGAGGCCTACCAGGTCCTGAGTGACCCTTTGCAGAGGAAGGCCTACGATGGGTATGGCAAGACTAGCATATCCAGGTAGGTGCCTGCCCGAGTTGGTCCCAGATGATAGATAGAAGCTCAGCTCGCCAGCAGCAATTCAAGCTTCACACTGACAACTGAAACAATTTTCGTTTTGTAATTTTCAGGGACAACATTCTGGATGGTGCTGTGCTGTTCACCCTTCTGTTCGGGAGTGAGCTGTTCGAGAACTACGTTGGACATCTTGCAATGGCAACAATGGCTTCCACAGAGATGGCCAGTGCCGACAACGATAACCCCGAGAAGCTCCAGAATAGACTGAAGGTGGTCACGCTTTTTTTTTATGGATACATTATTGCTCGACACCAATCTCATCTTTTTTGTTTTCCAGAGAAGTTTTGGTTGTTGTAACTGTCTGAAGAATGTTGTGGTAGAGTGGCTGGTAGTAGCATTTCCAACTTTCTGACCCTGATCTATTTTGTGTGATGAAGGGTGTGCAAAGGGAGCGAGAAGAGAAGCTAGCTAGATTCCTCAAGGAGTTCCTCTCGCAATATGTTCGGGGTGACACCGAAGGATTCGCTCAACGTGCCGAATCCGAGGCAAAGAGGCTCTCCAGCACTTGTCAGTTTGATGATCCCTACAAACTATAGTTATTGTTATCAATCTGTTCTGTGAAAGATTTTCATCTGAATCTAGTGAAATGCCACTGACAGCATCTGCACTAGACATTCTTCGCACCATCGGGTACGTTTACTCTCGACAGGCTGCCAAGGAGCTAGGCAAGAAGGCCATGTACCTGGGAGTTCCATTCCTGACAGAGTGGGTGAGGAACAAGGGCCACCTCTGGAAGTCACAGATCACAGCAGCGAAAGGTGAAAACTTTCGCAAAGCGGGCTGTTATTGTCGTGGTTGTGACCGTTAAATTGCTGACTGATTTGGGGGCAAAAAGAACAATGCAGGAGCCCTGCAGTTGCTGCAGTTGCAAGAGGAGGCATGCCGGCAGAGTGCTAAGGATGGCGGCGCTGCTACCGAGAAGGACGTCGACTTGCAGATGAGGATGAACAACGACCTGATGATGAGTTCAATTTGGAAGCTGAACGTTGTGGATATTGAAGTGACCCTCTTACATGTCTGCGAAATGGTATTTGTCTTTACTGAGATATCTTGTAAATTTATTACAGTGGTAGACAAATACTTCTCGTGTACTTCGAACAGATACTTTGTCTTCTCTCCCATATTAAGTTGATGAAGTGATTAATATATCAAACTGACCTGACAAGTTTTTGACTTCTACTCAGGTGCTGAATGAAAATAATGTCAAGAAAGAGGATCTCAAGACCCGTGCAATTGCCTTAAAAATCCTAGGAAAAGTATTTCAGGTACACTATTTGACATTTTCTTTTGGACAACTTCTGTGCTGCATGTGTTAGTAAACCAATATGATTACATACCATAAGTAAAATCTTTGATTACCTGGAATGTGAATAGAGGGAAAAGGAGGCATTACCAGGGCCATCAAAGCCAACCATTCTCGATGATGACAGCAGCTCAGATGAAAGTTCAGACGAGGACGTATCAAGAACAGTGACATATCGCACTCCTGCAATTACTCAGGCAATTTTTCAATCACTAGAAAAATACATGTATGCATTACACATTCAGATTTTCAGTAAGATAAATTCAGAAATGTTGCGTTACAGGGAATTGGCAGGCTATTTAGATGTTTATGCAACCCAGCATATGATGTTGACGATGACTTCGAACCCCGTAAATGAGTGATTGAGAAGCATAGATACTGCAAATCCATTTCAAAGATCCCTGAGTTAATGCGAGATATATGCTTCAGATCAGCTTTGAACGTGCACCATGATCCTTCAATTATCTGCAGGGGCATACATGTATATGCTGCTTCAGCACCGGTGATCAGATCGACAATCCAAACTTTAGATTACCCCCTTTAACATCCCACGAACAATAGTTTCTTATTTTTATTTTTTGAACTAGATCATATCGTTTGTGCCGTGCTTTCTGTAATTGTCCAGTTTTGGCGTTTCTAAAGAAAATTACAAAGAAGTCCATGTTTGATTTAATTTTGTTATTCCAAATTGGCATGGGAAGTTTCTGACATAAACAGAACAACAGTGTTTGATCCTATTATCCTCACACTGTATCGCATCTGCATGGTTTATGACTTCAATTATGGAGGCTTCTCCATTTATGAATAAAAAAGGTTTTGTGCATCACTCGATGATGCAGAGGCCAGGACCCCCTTCCCCTTCTGAAAAAAAGATGATACACTGCATTTTTTGGAGCATGAACTGGAGAGTGAATCCAACTATAAGTTGTTATTATGTGCGCTCGAATAATTATCCGGCCTAAAAATATTTTCACAGAAGTAAACTTCATGCTTCTGGAGAGGCTAAGGCAACAGAAAAATAATGTATTCAGCTCTTTAGCTGTGATGGTTCGAAATCACGGAGCTGCAATTGGTAGATTGGATGGAAAAGAAATTTAGTTGCTGAAAAGGCATGAATCTCTCCTCTGGGGGGTGACTCAGTGCTTACAAAGTATGTACTCACAAGCATGCTGATGTTCCTCCTGTCCTTCTTCGAGTTTCCAGTAGGTGTGCACAAACTATGTTTTGGTGCTCTCGCTTGAGAAAATTTATGTTTGTAAACTGGGTATCCTTTGTAGCCTAAGAACAAGGGGCCCTCGGCATCCAAACTTTCGAAATTAAAAACAAATGCATTTTGAGTAGCTCTTTAAGCTGTTGAACGAGAAAGGAGAATGGCAACATTTATTTGAGAATAATACTTGCGAGGAAAGCCATTGTCAGTGGTCTTCTAGAAAGGACTTTTGGGTGTGGATGATAGAGTTGTTATTTTTCCATAAAAGGAATTTTAATGGCTCAATCACAGCATCAAGGCGGTAACAGAGCACCAAAACATTTGTTTTAGATAAAAGAAAATTAGTGCCAACTTTTTTTTGAATGTTCACCGGGGGAGGGATCCCCACCTTAATATTTCATTCATAGTGGCTCAAAAACCAGATATTTTACACCAGAGGTACAAGGATCACAGCGAACGAGGACAGAGGAGAAAGGAGTTCAGCCACGAGAGCTAGGTGTCTCCGTAAAAACATGAAATCCCCAGTATCACGGTGGCCTATTGGGAAACTCGTAACCACCCACCGTAAGGTTTTTGTAAGCAAGCAACCTATCGTAAAAGTATTAAAAAGCGGTGCTTGGAATAAGCGAGACAACAATCTTGAAGATCGTCAGGTAACTCCTTGCTCCCATGTGCCCTATAAAAGTTTAAACAAAAATGCCTCATGCACCAAGCATGCCCGAGAATGTCAATCTCCACCGTGTTGAGAATTCCTTGACGACGATCTGAGATGACACATACTTTCATTGAACGCAGTATAACCTTGGTTCTCGAGTGGATGGTTTTGCCGATATGATTAACAAAGAATAGAATTCTTTTGTTGAAGGAAAAAATAGTGCGATAGAGGTTCGGCAAAATAAGATAAGACACTTGAGACGCTTCCTCAAAGGATGGGCACGTCATAGAAGTGGTTTATATAGAAAAGAGAAAGAAAGACTCCTAGCTATTATTGATGAGTTAGATGTCAAAACTGAAACGTGCCCACTTAACATATCCGAAAGTATAATTCTGAGAGATGCAAATGATAAGTTGACAAAGTTAAGATGCGAAGAAGAATCAAAATGGGTTCAAAGGGCAGAAGTTAAACATGTTCAGGAAGGGCGAAATAACACGAAGTATTTTCACCTTATTGCAAATGTAAAGCATAGAAAAAAGAAAATTTTCCTATTAGAACAAGACGAGGGGACCATAATAGGGAATGAAAATCTGAAAGTATATATCTCTGAGTTTTATAAGAAACTATTTGGTGCGCCGGTTCTAAATGGTTTCTCGATGTGTGAGAATAATATTTCAGACATTCCACAGATTTCTACCACTGAAAATGAGATTCTCACCTCCTCTTTCAAGGAACATGAGGTCTTTGAGGCAATATCTCAAATGGAATATAGCAAGGCTCCGGGACCAGACGAGTTCCTAGCTGAGTTTTATAAAAAAAATTGGAGCGTGATTAAAGATGACCTTATGGCAATGTTTATACAATTACAACAAGGAGAGTTGCCATTGTATAAGCTAAACTTTGGGGTGATCACGCTTTTTTCAAAAAAAGGAAGATGCGGTTCAGATACAACAATATAGACCCATATATCTTCTTAATGGGAGTTTTAAAGTATTCACTAAGGCAAGAATGAACCGCATCACAGAGATAGCTCACAAAGTAATTAAACCTACTCAAACTGTTTTCATGCCGGGCCGACACATCCTAGAGGGGGTAGTCGTGCTACATTAAACCATCCACGAGCTTCATAGGAAGAAGATGGATGGAGTGCTATTTAAAATATATTTTGAAAAGGCTCACGACAAAGTGAAATAGTATTTTCTTCAACAGTTTCTGCAAATGAAAGGTTTTGATCAGAAGTGGTGTGATCTAATAACTAATTTCATTCAAGGAGGATCTGTCGGAGTTAAATTTAATGATGACATTGGCCATTACTTCCAAACAAAGAAGGGGTTGTGCCAAGGCGATCCTCTTTCTCCGCTTCTCTTCAATATTATTACAGACATGCTAGCTATCCTAATCACAAGAGCGAAAGAGGATGGGAAAATTGGAGGCCTTATTCCTCATCTAGTTGAGGGCGGGGTTTCTATCTTGCAGTACGCCAACGATACTATTCTTTTCATGGAACACGACCTACAGAATGCCGTCAACAGGAAGTTGATTTTAAGTATCTTTGAACAACTGTCTGATTTGAAAATAAGTTTCCACAGAAATTTTCTACTTCGGCAAGGCCAAAGAACTAGAGGCTCAGTACAAAAAAAAATCGGATGTGAGGCTGGTTCTTTAACGTTTAAATACTTAGGTATTCCGATCCACTACAGGAAGTTGCTCAATAAGGAATGGAATCCAGTTGAGAACCGGTTTGAAAAGAAGCTGGGGTGCTGGTAAGGAAAGCTACTCTCATATGGGGACAGGTTGGTCCTTATTAATTCCGTTCTCACAAGTTTACCTATGTTTATGTTATCCTTCTTGGAAGTTCCCAAAAGGGTGTTGAAAAGATTGAATTTCTATCGGTCTCGTTTTTTCTGTCAAAGTGACCAACATAAACGAAAATATCTATTAACCAAGTGGAATATTATTTGCCGATCCAAAGACCAAGGGGGCCTAAAAATTGAGGTGCTAGATATTAGAAATAGATGTTTGTTAAGCAAATGGCTTTTCAAACTTCTTAATGAGGAGGGAGTTTGGCAGGAACTATTGAGAAATACGTATCTGACTAACTAAACGCTATCACAAGTGACGCGGGATCCTTAGATTCTCAGTTCTGGAAAGATCTTATGAGGGTTAAGAAAAATTTCTTTTAGAGAGGATCTTTCGTTGTAGGAAATAGTCAATCCATCAGGTTTTGGGAAGACACATGGTTGGGTGAAACCCCTTTGGCAGATCAATATTCATCGTTGTACACTATTCGTGCGCCGAAGGAATGTTTTGGTAGCCAATGTGTTAGCGAAATCCTCGGAATATAGAGTTTAGACGGGTAGTTTCTGAACCTAGATGGACAGCTTGGTTGCATTTGGTTCAGCGTCTCATGTTCGTCAATTTAAATGCCTAGGAAGACAATTTTGTTTGGAAACTTACTATCTCAGGAGTTTTCTATGTGAAATCAATGTATGCTGACTTTATG
>NC_061509.1:135554790-135582829 GCF_022539505.1 Lolium rigidum | reverse complement strand
AGAGGGGGTGAATAGGCGGTTTAGAACTTTTACGATATGGGCTTAACAAATGTGGAATAAAACTAACGTTTACTTTGTCAAGCTCAAAGCCTATATACTATGGTTCACCTATGTGCACGAACAACTTATGCTAAGCAATACAAGCAACTATGTCATAGCAAGATATATAACTTTAAGCACGATGACTATCACAAAGTAAAGTGCATAAGTAAAAAAGGTCGGGTATAGAGATAACTGAGGCACGCAGGAGGTGATGATTTATCCCGAAATTCACACTCTTGCGAGTGCTAATCTTCGTTGAAGATATGTGGTGGCTTAGTGCTCTCGAATGCCATAAATGGCATCACCTTGAGGTGTGGTTGCTCGATGCATACCAACGCCACAAAGGCCTCACCCCAAGATGCGGTAGTCACACCACACACCGAGCGCCACGAAGGCGCCTCACCTTATTCTCCGGTGACCCTTGCCACAAAGGCCTAAGTCACGGTTCCACTAGGGGATTTCCTTCGAGGTGGAAACTGGTCCTTACACAAAGCTTGGGGCACGCATCAACGACTTAATTGGAGGCTCCCAACAAATCGCCACAAAGGCCTCAAATTCGTCAGGGTTCCAAGAACCCAAGAGTAACAACTTTCTTGCTTTCACTTTCACGAATCACCGCAGAGAACTCAAACCGATACACCAAATGCAATGAGAAATCCTTCACTCCCAACTTCCACCAAAGTCAACTGCACACTTCCAGCATTTCCCGGACTTCTTCCCTTTACCTTGACCCGCATCCGCAACCAAAGCAGGCTCCGAAGAAGAAGGAGCCTCAAACACCCCGCAACGCCTCCGGGACAGGTGTAACCGTCTGCACCGCTCCAGTTGGAGCGCCCGCCGACAACCCTAAATGTGGATGTAACAACTGATCTGACTGCTGAGGTGACTGCTGAGGGAACTGAGGCTGCTGCACGACATGACCTTGCTGCCCACCTTTCTTCTTCTTACGCTTGTTTCTTGACCCAACCTGCCCCACTGTCGCCGCGGATGGAGGCACGAACTGCTGCTGTTGGTACTGACCAAAATGCGGCTGCGGGAACTGTTGTTGTTATGACTGGAAACTTGGTGGAGCAAAGGGGCGCTGCTGCATGAACTGATGCGCTGCTTGCGGAAAATAAGCTGGCGGCCCAGGTTGCCTTGACGGAGGCTGCAGCGGCCGGAACGGCAGCGTCGCGGTGGGCCGGTACTGCGGAAACGGAGGCGGATAATGCCCTCCTTGCCCCTGGGACAGCTGCTGCTGCTGAGCGGGCTGCAGCTAAGTGTGCTGAGCGCCCGAGGCCTGTTGCTGTTGTACGAAGCCGGGTCCACACGAAATCGGCGGCTGCATGACGATAGGAGGAGGCGGCCGCACAGCAACCGGCCTTGGTGCCGCCCTTGTCCCGCCACCTTGCGAAGACGCTGCAGCCGCGAAGGCCTTGGATCCGCCATGCCACCCACCAGCGGTAGCACGACGACAGAGAGGTAAGACGGACGATCTGGGGACCAGGTCGGCGGTAGCACAGGTCGGGGCGACGACAGACGAGCTGCCGAAGACGACCTTGACGTGGCGGCTACCCTGGACGAAGACGGCGCGGTAGAGGACGACGAAGATGGTGACCGCGTAGACGGCGGCGCGGCAGACCACAGCGATTGCGGCGATGGAGACGATCGTGCGGGAGACGGAGGCAGTTTGCGAAACCTACGTCGTCTCCTCCTCAAGTGGGTCCACCCCAGCGGTACCGCCAGGTCCACGTCCTCCCTGATGGGCCCAGCGGTTGCATGCAGGCCCATGATCGCGTCGTCTACGGGCTGGTTAACTGCCAGCGTGATTGACGGAACACTTGAACCGGCGAGAGCAGCCGGGGTCGACGTAGGTATCGGCGACGACGCGGCGGCCGCTGCGCTGATGAATTGGCCGATGACCAACAACTGAGATATCACAATGAGGAGTTGGTTTGTGATCCGTTATTCAAATTCAGCTCAGCGATATAAGCAAAAGAAGTACATTCATGTTACAAACAAAACCTGAAAAGATAGCACCACAATTGGTAGTAGTTAGAGCAGGTCTAACAGACCCCGTAAAAGGGGCAAACCCGTATAATAACCGCCGGTTTGAGGGTTTCGGCTCTACCCGGCCGTCTAGCACGCCCCGTAAAAACGGCCCCCGAATCGTTTTTTGCTGTTTTCGAGTACGGGGCGGGTCCTCGCCCCCTACTTGTGCGGGGTGGGAGCGGGGATAGTGGGCGAAGCCAGCATCCCAATTCCAAAAGCGCGCGCGGACATTTCAGTTCCCCCCACCCGTTTTCCCCCGCGCGCCGCCGCCGCCACCCGCGCGCCGCCGCCGCAATCCGTCAGATCCGTGCCCCTCCGCCGTCCGCCCAGCCTCGTCGAGGTTCTTCGACGCCCGCCGCACCTCCGCCGCGCCCCCGCCGAAGTTCCGCGTCCCTCCGCGCGCGCCGCCCGCCCTCCCGCCGTGGTCTTCTCCGCCGGTGAGTATTCCGCCGCGTTCTTCTTCGTTGCCGCCGGTAAATTGGTGGGATTTGGGGCTGATGTATGGTACACCGTGGTAGATGGCTTCGGAGGATGTGCACATGGCGGATTTGGACGCGATGTCCACCGATTGGTCGTCGTCGGGTTCCGGCGATTCGGATATCGACGAGCTGCTCAACGACGATGAGACGGAGATGATGCTGCTCCTGTTCGGCTTGAAGCAAACGGAGGACCGCATGAAGCTGCTGGATCAGCGGAAAGGATCCGTGATGGGGCGTATGTGCATTCCGCGGAACCGCGCGCTCGGCCACGAGCAGCTGATGCAAGATTATTTCGCCGAGGTACCGACCTATCCTCCCCGCCTCTTCCGTAGACGGTACCGAATGCGTAGGACTTTGTTCGAGAAAATCGTCAAAGATTGCGAGGCAAATTGCGATTATTTCAAGCAAAAAAGAAATGCTGCCCAAGTCATGGGATTTAGCCCATACCAAAAAAATTCTGCCGCCATGAGGGTTATTGCATACGGTATACCAGCAGATTATACCGATGAGTACCTTCGCATTGGTGTGCAAACAACCACGGATTGCGTGCGTATGTTTACCAAGATGGTGATCAAGTTGTATGGAGAGAAGTATCTCCGAGCTCCAAATGAGGATGATACAAAAAGGCTCATGGAGATCAATGAAAAGAGGGGGTGGCCGGGGATGCTTGGTAGTTTGGATTGCATGCATTGGACATGGAAAAATTGTCCAAAAGCATGGCATGGCATGTATTGTGGCAAAAGCCGTGATGCTACCATTGTTCTTGAAGCTGTGGCCTCTCAAGACTTATGGATTTGGCATGCTTTTTTGGATTGCCGGGGACACTCAACGACATCAACATCTTGAATAGATCCCCGTTGTTTGCAAGACTAGTTAAGGGTGATGCTCCACCTTGTAACTACAAAGTTATGAACAATGAGTACACCATGGGGTACTATCTCACAGATGGTATTTACCCTAACTATGCAACCCTTGTCAAGTCCATAAAAGAGAAAAAGGACAGGCCTTTGACAAGAAAGGAAGCTTGCTTCACCAGAAATCAAGAGGCATGCCGCAAGGATATTGAGAGAGCTTTTGGTGTCCTTCAAGCAAGGTTTGCAATTGTCGTGGGTCCTGCTAGGTTTTGGGACAAGGAAACTCTTGTTGATGTCATGACATGTTGTGTGATTCTTCACAACATGATCATTGAAGATGAAAGAGGTTTAAACTTGCCATGTTTCTATGACAATGTTGGCACCCGAGTGTAGCCCGAGAGGAACCCTGATCGGCTTGAAGCTTTTCTTGCAGCTCATCGAGGCATTGAAAATGCCGAGACTCATCACCAGCTCACCCAAGATCTGATTGATCACCATTGGCAGTTGCATGGCCAATGAGTTTTTACATTCATTTCCCATTGTTGTATGTGTGGAACATTCATTTCCTATTTGTTGTATGCGTGAAACATTTGTTATTTGTTTAATTCTTCCATTAGAACATTTGTTGACATTTCCGAGAAACATTATTGTAATAATTAAGACGATTATTGTGTGATGTAAAACATTTATTTTATGTGAATGGTGTGTTGGTTTTAATATGCAATTTGTCAAAAAACCCTGTTTTGAGGGGTCGAAAACTCGGACGAGCTAGCAGACCCCGTATCCCACCCCGTAAAACAGAATATTCTGTTTTACGGGGTGGGATACGGGGTCTGCTAGCTCGTCCGAGTTTTCGGCCGGCGAAAAGTGAATACAGGGCCCTCTACTCGCGTTTTAAGGGGCGAAAAAATACGGGGCCTGTTAGACATGCTCTTAGGAAACATAAGAGATAGCTGACCTAATTGTTGTTGGGTCGTGGGCGTCCGCACCAGGTAGGCACCTGTAAGTTACAACACAGCTGGAATTTCAAAATTAAAAACGTGGATGTGAGATGAACACATATCGGTGCTTCATGCATTTTCTTTTCATCAAATACATGTTTGGTGCATCAAATTAACAAGAATAGCCCCAAGTTTTCACTCGGTCACAATAATTGATTTGATCATGAAAAATTATTGAGAACAATATATTCTTCACTTATATATTACCAATTGCTTTTACCACGAACAACTGTGGCCATCAAAGGGACATGGACGGTGGACATGAGAATTTTCGCTCATTGTAAAGTATTTTCTATGAACAAAAAATGCAGATAACTCGAACAAAAGATATTTGTAAGGTTGTGCTTGGATGCATCTAAGAAAGACAGTACAATCTTTACTGGTCGTTGAGCAGAATTTGCAGCTGAGATATGTTATTGTACAGTTCTTCGGAGATAGAAGTATGCTGAAAACAATCAAAAAAATCAGACATTACAAAATCAAAACATAAGCGATGGACTTATAATAACCAGTGCAAATTTACAAGACATGAATCTTATTGTTGGTACTAACATGTCAGGTGATGTACCTGTACACATGAAACGTGAAAACGATGCAGACCATGCATCGTAGTAGAGGTGCGCGCACGAGCGGCCTCGAAGCCGTCCTTGCGCCACACATCCTTGCACACCACGCACCGGGTTGGCCCCCGCGATCACCACTGTGGGGAGGCCCTCCACGGCGGCCTCTGCCGCTGCCCGCCCGGTACGGATTCTGGTGCTCCGCTTCCGCGGCGAGCTGCGCGGACATCATGTCGACGCCATCTCTGCCATGGAGTAACTACGCACCGTCACCGCCGTTTTCGTCGATCAGGCTGTTGGCGGCAAGGAGCACCTCCCACTCATCGTCCTCCCTCTAGTAGTCGACATGAATCGCTGCTCTGCTGTCAGTCCTCCAGGCTGCATTTCAGAGAGGATTTTAGATCAGGGAGAGGAAAAGCAAAACAAAGAGAGAGGGCAGATAGTTTTGCCGCGTAGAGAGTTCGCCAAGCGTATCACCGGGTCGCGGTGGGAACTGGAGGCGGCGGGTAGGTTTTGATGAGATCCACTCGATTTGTGGGGAGGGTGGTTTTCTTTTTAAGAGCATCTCCAGTTCCATCTCCAAATCGTCCTCCAAACGGCACCGGATGGAGGACGTGTTTTGTTCGTGTCGTGTTTGGGGGACGTCGCTCCCCAGTCGCATCCCCTAAACGTCCACTCCAAATAAATATTAGTGCACGAAAATAAAGGTTTTTATTCAAATTTGATTATATATTACAAAGTTTGAATAAAAACGGCTAGATTTCATCTAAACCCTAGCCTACTGACCGTCCGGCGGTGCGTTCGACGGCCCTGCCCCTTCGTCACCTCCCCTCCGCCGTAGCTCCTCCAGGCGCCGCCTCTCAATGTGTAGGACGGTGAGCAGACGCCGTTGTTCCAGCAGCGCGTCGTCGCCTGCCCTCCCCTGCTGCGCCGCATGGAGGGAGAGCTCGACGGCGCGGCGAATATGCGCCTCTTCGCGGAAACTAGCGTCGTCCTGGAGTTTCTTCTCCGACTCGAAGGACTCGACGAACGCTCGTTGCTGATACGCCGCCTCGTCCGGGTGCGGCCCGTCGTCGTCGGACCACTCGAAGTCGTCACCGTTGTCGTCCTCCTGCTCCGCATCGTCCTCCTCGGCCTCGTCCTCCTCCTCCTCCTCCTCCTCCTCCATTTGTGCCTCCAGTTGCGCCGCCAACGCATCCGCCTGCGCCCCCCAAGCCGCCTACGGTGCCGCCAGCGCCGCCTCCCGCTGCTGACGCTCCTCCGCCGCCTGCTGCTGATGACGTTCCACCGCCTCCCGCCGCCGCCGCTCGATCGCCTCCCGTCGTTCACGGTACTAGACTCCCGCTCCATGCGCTGGCGCTGCCGCTCCGCACACCACCACTCGGCCATCTCCTGCGTCTGGCGCCGCCGCGCCTCTTCTATCATGGCGGCGTCGAACGCCGCAATGGTGTCCGCCAGTGCTGCCTCCTCCCACGTCGCGTTCTCCTCAGCTGCGGTGTCTCCCGCTGCTGACGCTCCCGTCGCCGCCTCACACTGCTGATGCTCCCGCTCCTCAATTGCCTCCCGCCGGTGCCGCTGCTCTTCACGCCAACGCTCCACCCGGCGCCGCCGCGACTCTTCCTCCGTGGCGGCGTCGATGCCGAACTGCGAATCCGGTGGTGGAGGTGGTGGTGGAGACGGTGGTGGAGGGAACTGGCCGGCGCTGGGGCGGTTCATCATTGCGCAGTGGTGTTCAAGCGACGAGGGTTGTGCTTGCGGCGGAGAAAGGGGCGCTGGCGACTGTGGTGGCTGCCATTGAGCCGGGGGGGGGGGCTTTTTATAGATGCTGGAGGCGGGAAGTAAGCGCGGGAAGAGGCCAAAAGCGGCGGGAAGAAAGCGCGGGAAGCGGCCAGAAGCGGCGGGAAGAAAGTGCGGGAAAGCGCGAACGCCGGTGACGCGTGGAGGCTGCGCAGCACCGACGAGACATCTCGCATGCCCCTCCGTCGCCATTAAGGGAAAGCTGCGACGCTTCGGTCGTGTGTCACTGCGCGCCAATAACTTCCGTCGCGAGGTAGGCGACGGTTAGGTCTAAACTTGAATGTACCGCTGACGTGTCGGTCCCGCCACACCTCGCCTCGCTTTTTGTTATGTCTGGCGTGCCCGGAGTGTCCCCTGTGGGGCGGGGACGGGCTCGGGCGCCGGACACCGTATCGGGCCACGCCGGACAAAAAGAGGCTTTGGGGGACGCGGCTGAGCATGTTTTTTTGTCCGGCGCATTCTAAATCCTTTTAGGGAACGGTTTGGGAAGGCGACTGGAGATGCTCTAAGTCGGGATGGGCAGACCATTTATTTTTATTTCCTTTTTCGCATCGTCTAGACTGGCTTCCTGGATTATCTCCCGATGGATGTTGGCTTCCTGGATTATCTCCAGACTAGATGGACCCAGCGCGCTCTGCCGCGCCGTCCTTCGCTAATAGCGTTTAGGTTCTGCGGTGAGCTATTTAGCCCTTCTGTATGCTGTCATTTTTGGTTGGCTGGGGTCTGGACTTGGCCATGAGTGGAAACATATATCTTGTGAGACAATGATCTATCCAAAATGTGTGAGCAAGATAAATAGAGGAAATTAACATCGCCTACCTGCCCACAAAGGTATTCTCTATGGGCCACACATCAAGGCGATGAGCTCTCTCCGCAAGACAATCGATCGAGTAGTCAATCCTATAAGATCGGTGTCAGTTGTGCAAGTTCCATCAACTGTACGATAATATCTTACTTTAACCTACAAGAATTCACCACCTTGATCTCTAAATCACATTTTACAATAATAAATATTGGTGTTCTGCTTAATTTATAGTAATAGAATATTCAACTTATATCATGATCCAAACATTCACAACTAAATATGACTAAACCTGGGTCCTCTTCAAGTCAAAAACTATAAGAGATATGTACTTTCAATTCTGATAGAAAAAACACTCATAGCATAAGGATATGGTTCAGTACAAATTCAATAACGGTTGCTTAACAAAAAATATTAACATGTTGACAAAAGAGAGAACCTTGTAAATATCCTAGAATAGCATACAGATTGCATGACCATAGCCTGGCCCCAAATGCTATACATGTTCTAGCTGCATGAAATAGCTATCTTGTGCAAGTTTTATAGGGCACGTTCTTTCAAGATGAACTATTGAAATAATGAGCGGTTGAGCAGTACATCAAACATTCACAAGATATAGAAACAATATCAAAATAGCATCGGTTGACCTGAACACCAAACTGTCCTGTTCCACCAGCAGCTGTTGTAACTAACAACTTTCCGTGTGTCATTTGACCTACCTAAAGGCAACATAAGTCAATTAAGATAAGAACATGAAGCAATTTACATTCTAAAACTGAGCTTAAAATGTATTTGATCAAATATGAGGCCCAAGGCACATGATAAAACTACCAAAAAATAGTTGTATATCAAGATAACATTTTCACTCCTGACATTAGCATAGCAACAACCTTGGGGTATGGTCTTGTCACAGGAAGACATTTGGCTGGAACCTTTCATCGAGATGTATTGGAAAAATTGTAACTAATAGACATAGCTAATAATAATTAGAAGTAAAACCTTAAAAGGCTAGAGAAAATTTCACTGGAAGGAAGATATGGCCAGAAATTGAACAACTACACTTGAGTTCCACTAGGGTATTTCTAATAAGGTAAGAAAAGCCCTAGAGTGGTGGCTATAATTGTTGAAACTTTATGTGGCCGGGCTTATCTTTTTTACTTATTAGGTGATTCATGTCAAATAAAGCCACATTTTGCACGGAGAAGAAGACATTTTGTACTTGTTCTTTATCCAAGAACATGGAATGCAATGGAAGCAGCATAGTACATTTTTCACATGAAGATAGCTACACTATATAACAAAATGCAGACTTTGAATAACAAAATGATTCATTGCAAGAATATAGCTCATAACTCTATTGGGATTTTAAATATTGCTTTATGCCTTACAATTAGGCTCTGCGAGAGTAGTTCCCCTAATATAAAAATCAGACTGATTCTTTCTTTTGTGTTGTAATAAGTGCATGATTAATTAAAAATTAATTAGAATATGAAAATAGGTTCTTGTAGTAAAAGACACTTCAGAAGAATCTGATGTATACTGGGTTTCCTCCAGAAGTAGCAATTCTAATAAGCTAGTTTCATGTAATATCATGCAACACAGCTAACTAAAGTACAAAACCTATGGTGGGGAAAAAAAGCTAGAACATGAGATGCTTACAATCTAAGAAACTCCTTGACTAACACAATAGTAGATCAAATTTTGGATGTTGTAGGAATGAAAAACATTTAACAATTTGAAATAATAAATGCACGCTGTCAGGTGTCATCCGAGAAGGTGCCATCGCTGAACTAAATATATGATTGGCCATCAGATGTCAATCGTTGCCGTTGAACTATTCTAGTAATCAATCTCAATTACTCATTTCTATCTAATTTGTTCTATATTGCGCTGAACTAAATATATGCTTGTGAGTGGATACTTAATAGATAGTAATGTGCTAACACTGATTCTTAGTTGGCGTGTGTGGGCGTATCAACAACACGGCATCAATCGGGCATCTTCATAAGCAGCCATTCTGAATTTTATCGAAGGGAAGAGCAAAAGGCTAACAACTGCAACAAGCCTCACCTCCATCACATGGCCATCTCTACCGGCCCAACACTTCTATTATGGCTTTGACACTGCGATATTTAGGCAGAGAAAACCAAGAAAGCATTTTAAATTTTACACACATATGAAATATTATTTTAGATAGACAAACAGATGAAAATACACATAATCGATCGTTTTGTTGCAGAACACTTCAATAAACGCAGATCATGTAAGATTCACCAATCGGATATTTCGAAATATGCATCTCCGAAACCATAATGGAATACGATGGTATATGTTGAGCAATTTTTTTTGTCTAAAACCATGCTTGGTGATGCTTTAGGCCTTTCATAAGCTCTCGCTTTCAGCGCCTCATACCGTTCGATGAACCACATCGCTGGGGAAGGCAAGCATGAATGAGCGTCTCGAACATGGATTCACATACTTCTATTACCATACATCAAACGTTTCAATACAGAAAATTTAAGGACTTGATGCGATAACTTATAATTAACTTTCTTATGCATGTTCAGTATAGAAGTTATCGTAGCAAATTTAGACATCTATTGCGTATGTTTGACTATATATTGCTGTCTTTGTTATGCATGCAAATGCACCACGTTAAGAAATAAGGTAAGTCTCTGCGTTGAACCATTACCTCAAAAGTATGCTTCAAGAATCCATGTTTCACTTCAATTGCTGCAAAGATGGTAGACATTTTTCATCTGCGGTATTCTACAAAATAATGCCACAGTAATGTGTGAATGTTAAACTATTGATTTGCACCAAATACTGGAAAGAATGGTTGGATACTTTGAATAAGTAACTACAACTAATAATATATCAGGTAATAGGTGCCGCTATTTTTTAATTGTTATATGCTCCAATCTGGCATTTAACTATATAGATGTAACCCAAACCAAGATTTAAAAAATGTATACATTCAAATATTTGTAATCAAGTACCCTTCAAGAACATATGTTTTGAACAAAACTATCATTATAAACCAGGCTGGCAGCTGAAGATACCTAACCGAAGTGTTCTCTCAGTGGGTACAGAAATTGTATGCCTAATAGAATGCCACTGTGAAGGATGGAAACTTTTAGTTTTTGCAAACGTGAGGCCAAGTCCAATGTTGAAAATCTTGTTCTATGTAATTGTCCATACGGGGCTACATCTACATATATGCTCTTGCTCTATGAATTCTCCTTTGCAGGCGATAATCTTGTTCAAGAGCTATGTAGAAAACAAGATTGAAAAGGATCTTAGATAGCCAATGTACCAGTACTGGCAGAGAAAAATGTTATTGGCTATCTGATTCAATTACTTCTAATGTAATATTTATTCTGCTCTAACTCTATCTGTCTCCCAGTTAAGTGTAAACAAATCACACACCTATGTACTCGGCTAATTGTTCTCGGCTATCTAATCCAATTACTTTGATCTATTTCTCTTCATATTCATGCATTGGGAAATATTATCTTCTACCCGATGTTGCATGCCTAATTAACACAGAAGCAAAGCAATAGCCAGGGGACGGGGAGGGAACCTGGTATCACCTAGGCTTGTCACAGCCGGATCAATGGATTGATGACGACGATCTGAGAACCGGAGCAATGAGGAGGCTCGTTGAGGAGGGCGAATAGTGCATCCTAGAATCCTGCAGGGGGTGGACGACGCCATGACGGCTGCCTCTGCGACCTGCGCCTCACACCTGGCTGATCTGCCTCGTTTGAGGACAGTAAAAAGCGGGGAAGGCCACCGATGGAGTTGACCTCAGGGAAATGAGAAGGGGCGACGGCGACGGCCATGTTGACCACCGGATCCAGCGCCCCCCATGATCCATGCAACGCTGCGCCGCTCCTATGTGCTCCTCCTTGCCGCCTTCCATGGCGACTCAACGGCGGCTGCGACGGGCACTGCGCGTGTTCTTCCACCTCGCGAGATCAAAGGGGGCTGGTTTGGAGGAGGCAGAGTGTCCACTAGACGGCCGTGTTTCGTCGCGAGGATCTGAAGGAAGGAACCGGAGCTGCTGATGGGTCGGCGCTCGGCGGTGAAACAATAGAATAGGATTTTTCCCCGAAAGAAGTCCATATAACCCCCCTAAGTATTAGGTTTGGGTCACTAACCCCCCCTATGTTTAGATTGGGGCATTTAACCCCCCTATGTTTGCAAAACCGGACAGAGAGCCCCCTCAGATTATGTAGGCGGTTTTGATCGATGGTTTCTGGCAGGTGGAGACCGGGCAGTTGCCACGATGGCAAAGTTAGGCTTGCTTGTCCGGTTGTCCACGGGTGGGCTCGTTGTCCCTGCTCTCCATCACCGCACCCGCGCGATTCCTCCTGAACAACGACGACGGGGGATGATCAGAGACATGGTCAGCAGCCATGGTCGTAGAAGCAGGACACTGGCAGGACATAGTAGCACCCGGGCGGCGGCAGACTGTTCAGAGAGAGGAGGCAATGGAAGATCAGTTCAAAGTACACCACGGAGCACTCCCAGGCCGCGCTCATCAAGGCCGACCACATCCGCGTCTGGCTGCACTACGGCATGTCCGCGCCGGTGCCTCCATGAGTCCATGTCCACAAGAATGCGGAGAACGATGGCATGGATCTTGACCTGCCAGCTTCGGTTGTAGCGGTGACGGCGACCATGACGCTGACCCTAGGCAGTGCCACCCTCACGCTCCCTGTCCCCGTCCTTCCCTTGCAAGAAGAGGCTTCAGCTCCAGCTGGTGATCGTGAGCGCACGACCTGCGGTGCCTGGTGGTGAACGCGCCATGCCTGCGCACGCTCTGCGTCATCGACAAAGGGAGTTGTTTGTCCGAAAAGAGCGCTGCGACGAACACGAGGAGTTGGGGGCCAGGTCGAGGATGAGCGCGCTCGGGCAGGCTGAGCTCGTGCGCAGCCGCGCACCGGTGTCGTTGGCGTTGCAGCCGAGAAGCCGAACGGGCATGGCAGCGTCATGCCCCCGCGGTCCCGCAGCTCCACGGACCACCGTCCTGCCCCTGCAGCTGCCCGGAGCGCACATGCAGCGTCATGCAGCAGCCGAATCTTGGTCAACGCTGCGGACCACAGTCGCACCCTGCAACAGCCCGGAGCGCTTTATCCGGCTTGCTTTCTTCTCCAGGCTAATGCTCCTTGACCAGGTCATCGGCCTTAAACACTGGCGCCGCATCATCGTTTGTTACGTGCAACCGTGGAGCCTCAGTCCGCCTCTAGCAGTTCCACGACGGTGAGGGAGACACGGTCGATGCCGTCAATGTTGCAGAGGCGGGGCAGATGAGCCATGAACGTCAGCGGCTGCAGTAGCAGAGAAGCGAACATAGCATGCACGAACCAGTCTCAGCAGTCGGGCGAGAACAACCTATCTAATACACAAAACCAAATCACAAACGGCCTTAACCTGCACTTGCATGTCCCGCGGGTAAGCTTCACGTCCAATCGTCCATGCTCCATGA
Source organism: Lolium rigidum (assembly GCF_022539505.1). Classification (NCBI taxonomy): domain Eukaryota; kingdom Viridiplantae; phylum Streptophyta; class Magnoliopsida; order Poales; family Poaceae; genus Lolium; species Lolium rigidum. The sequence goes on along the minus strand of NC_061509.1, from coordinate 135,569,769 downwards.
AATCAATCGTCCACGCTGGAATTGCTGTGGACACCGTGACTAAAACCACTTGTCCAGGTGGACCAAAACAGCCCAAGGGGGTTCTCTGTCCGGTATTGCAAACATAGGGGGTTAAGTGCCCCGATTTAAAAATAGGGAAGGTTAGTGACCCAAACCTGATACTTAGGGGCTTATCTAGACTTCTTTCATTTTTCCCCACACATTTTTCGTTTTGACCCCAAAGCCCCTAACAAACCGACTCTGTGAAATCTAAACAGAAGGTAGCTGGGCACGTTGCCCTGTTCGTGGCACCACGCGACCTCACGAGCAAAATTCAAAACGGAACCGCTCACAGGGCTTCGGAACCCTGGGAGCTTAGTGCTCTTAGAAGATAGGCTACTACTCCAGCCAACGTGCCCACGTTTCTAGTATCTTTCAAGCGAACAAGAGACAGGTGTATGTGCTCTGAGACGCAGGTGTATGTGCTCGTTCAAATCTACGACGCTGGTGTTGCCACTTGCCAACATAGTTGAGGTAGGCTACGACATTGGAGAAAACTTGCAACAATATGTACATCATGTAAAAGTACGTCTCTACGCACTACGCAGTAGTACGTGATATGACTAATAAGTTAACCTATATAAAATGGAGGAGGCGTTTTGGCTCATAGGAGCAAATGCTCCCATTATACAAAATAATTATAAAATAATTTTAAAAATGACAAAAAATTCTGACATAATTTTTTTGGTGTACATCATGACATTCTATGTTAGTGCACAAGTTTTCGTGGAGAAATAACATTTTTTGTGGCTTGTACAAAAAAGACAAAAAAAAATATTCTGTACGTAGTCATGTTATAGCATCAAAATTTATCTTTTTTATAGGAGCCACAAAAAAATTTAGTTTTTTTTTAAAAACTTGTGTACGAACATAAAATGTGTAGATGTACATGTAAAATTTTATTTTAGAATTTTTTGCCACTTCGAAATGTTGATTCACATAATGGGAGCAAATACTCCTATGAGCGAAAGTGAATATCCCATATAAAATATCTTTACTATATGTTTGTTTTCTTCTTGGTTGTAGTGGGTTGGGCCAGCCTAGGGAGTAGTGACAGGCAGTTATAACGCCCTGTCACTAACATATTTGCCATTTTATCTGGCCTCCAAAAAAGCTGCTAGTGACAGCTATCTTTATTAGCATGTCACTACTGTTGTGTACTAGTGACAGCCATAGGAGTCTGTCACTAGTGTTCGTAAATTTTGCCCGTCACTAAATATCTGACGGCTATAAGCATTTATGTAGTAGTGATTATGCGTTGTGCGTGCAAGACCTTTGAAGGGAGGGCTTACTTGGAAAATAACTAGTTTTGTAGCAACTCACATTTGATGAGGAAAGAAGCTTGATGGCAAGGATGTAAAGTACGGCCACCGACAACTCAACTCGATTTCTTCGCTTACAACATTTCCAACTACATCTCGTCACTTTCAACAATGAGCATTAAGTCCGTCCATGATCTTGTGAAAGCTCGTTTTCACTACAATGTGTAGTACAGGAATGCATGGAAGGCAAAACAAGCCGCATTCAAGATGTTTTACGGTGATTAGGAGGAAGTATGCAACCGACTACCTAGGTTGTTGGGAGCGATAGAAGCCACTAAACCATGCATAGTTCGTGTGGTGGAGTCTTTTGGTAAAAACAACGTTGCACAATGGTGCAAAAGTTCGAGTATTTGGCCATGCATTTTGGGCATTTGAGAAGTGTGTGCAGACTTTCAAACATTGTAGGACGATCGTCTCCGTCGATGGAACCTTCTTGACTGGACAATTCAAGAGCACACACAGTTGCCATAGCAAATGATGCCAACAACTATTTAATGCCTATGGCTTCTACTTTATTTTGGACCGGTACCTTGAGCGGTACCGCGAGCGGTAGTACCGCTCTGCGTCCACGTAGACCAGATCTGGGGGAATTCGAACTCAGAGCGGTAGTACCGCTTACCCAAAGCGGTAGTACCGCTTAGGCGAAAACTGGGCATAACGGTTGGATTTGGAGGAGCCTATTTAAGGGCTCCTTCTTCCCCAACACGATTTTATCTCTCCTCTCTCTCTCTCTCCTCCATTGTTGCTGAGCTTAATCCTTGAGGATCTCCCCAACCATCCAACCAATCTTGCCCAAATTTTGAGGAGTGGTGGAGGAGACCCCGATCTATAGTTCTACCAAGAGAGATTTCACCAATACTTGCTATTCCTTAGTGGACCTTGGTGTTAGGGTTCCTATTGTGGGACATTGGAGGAAGTGCATCCATGGAGGCTAGCTTGGTGTTGTACTAGCTCCATGGGTTGTTGGGAGCCTCCTTGTGGTGTGGAGCTCGCCCCAACCTTGTGAAGGAATCACCGCCTCGACCAGGTGCCTTAGTGGAGAAGGGGAGCACCTTCGTGGAGCTATCTCGAGGAAGAAGGTGAGGCCTTCCTTCGTGGTGTGGCCGTCTAGTCTCTTGTGTGAGACTAGCACCTCCTCAACGCAGACGTACTTCCTATTGTGGAAGGAACTGCGGGAAACAAACCTCGCCTCGTCTCCGCGCCCCCGGTTGTCCCGCTCCTTACTCTTACTATCTTGTTGATTCCTTTGCTTGTTGCACTTGTCCTAGGATCATTGTAGGATCACCGCTATCGCTAAAGTTATCACCTTTACCTTCCGTTGCACTAAAAATTGAAAAAGACTAAAATTTACCGTAGCGCCATTCACCCCCCTCTTGTTCGCTACGATCCATTCAAGTGGTATCAGAGCAAGGTTTTCTTGCTCGGGCTTTACCGCCTAAGAAATGGCCGAACAAGATGCGGGTGTGGCGAATGGGTCACCTTCCCTTGTGCCACCCGCTCCATCATCTCCCGTCGATACCACAACGGCTACGTTGGATGACCTCAAGAAATTGGAGTCATCCATCGTTAACCAAATGAAGGCGATGATGATGGAGTTGGTTGCTCAAAAACCGAACCCTATTGTTGATCCTAAAGCAAGTGCCGAGGATCCCCCACCAAAAGCTAACCCCTTTCCTCTTGTTGATTTTGTCGCGCAAGCGACAAAAGATCCACAAAAGGAAGGGCTTGGGGAGACCGGCACTTCAACAAAGGGGAAGGATGAGACACCGGTTGCGGAACGTCCGGGGGTTATCATGAGGTGCCACCACCAAGTGATTACACCGTAAATGTTCCAATACCTATGCCACATATCTTGTCGCATGGTTCACCACCGTTACTTGAGTCAAACAACTTTGAAAATTGGCAATTCTTAATGCGTTCTCATGTGCGCGAGCGCATCTACCGAGCTTTGGCGTATCATCGAGGAGGGCTATTCACCACGAGACCCAAAGAGCTTGACAAGAAGAGAAGTGGTGGATGACCAACTCAACGCCACCGCCATCAACATGATTCACATGGCCATCACGCCCAAGGACCGTGCTCATATCCGCTCGCTCAAGACCGCCAAGGAAGCATGGGATAAGCTTGAGAAGCTCTTCCTCGGAAATGCAAGCATCCAAAGCTCTCGTTTTGATGAAGTGAACAATATGGCCGACAACTTTGTCATGATTGAAGGAGAGTCCCCCGAAGAAATGTATCGGCGCCTCATCGCTCTAGCCGTGCAAATGCAAGATCATGGAGCAACGTTTGTGGATGACCATTGGATCAAACGCAAGTTATACAACGCTCTCCTCCCTTATGAGGAAGGGAAGTTGACGGCCATTCGCCAAAACGCCTCCTTCTGTGCTATGACATCCGATGAAGTTCTTAGCGAAGTCATCACTTTGGACATCTCCAAGAAGAATGCGGAGGATCTTGTTGCTCGCGCCCACAACTCCCGCAAGCCCAACCTTGCATTGAAGATGAGGGTACATGAGGCTAGTGAAAGCGATGAGGATCCCGTTGAGTGGGGACCGGATGATCTCAAGATCAATTATCATGAGCACATGGCTCTCGCCGCCAAGAAATTTTGGGATGGAAACAAGTCCCGAAGCACAAGACCAAGAAGATCACGTGATTCTCCAAGAAGTTTCTCCAAGAGCCCAAGGGAGGGGAAAAGGGGAAGAACATGCTACAATTGTGGCGACAAGAATCATTTTGTCGCGGATTGTATGTTTGAGAGAAGAGAAGATCATGGTGGAAGGCTTATCCGAAAGGAAAAGTTCAAGTCACTCTCCAAAGGATTCTCCAAGTTCTCCCCCAAGTTCGATGACGACAAGGTATCCTACACCAAGAAGCCTAGAGCCTTCATCATTCGAGAAGAGTACTCCTCCGATGAGGATGAAGAACGTGGGGACAAGAGCTCCAACAAGGAAGGAGAGGGAGTGGCCGCCATCGCCATTACCACTCCCTCTATCTCCCTCTTCGACTCTCCCAACGAGAACCTCGTCACCAACAATGCTCGTTGCCTTATGGCAAAGGTATCCACGGAGGTAAAATCCCCCTCCAAATCATCATCCTCGACTAATGCCTTATATATTGATGATGCCACTAGTCTCACCGTTAAAAGTGAGATTATGGGTTTGGATTCTTTTCTCACTAACATGCAAGGGGATACCAAGACTCATGTTGGGGCTCTCTTGAGTCAACTCGGTGCGGCACAAGACCTTATAGAGGAGAAGGAGAGGTTGGAAAGGGAAACGGCAAATGAGATTGCCTCTCTCAAAGAAGAGCTTGAAGATGAACGAAATCTGCGCATGTCTCTTGAAGCTAGTGTCATCGTCCTTGAAGACTCCAACGAGGCTATTGTTTCTCGACTCACCAAGGATCGATACCATGCTCTTGATTTGATTGGTGAGCTCAAAAGAAGATGCTCTCTCTTGAGGAAGCCAACAAAGAGAAAGATGATGAAGACCCCAATTCTTGCCATGACGAGCTTGTTGATCAAGTTGCTTCCTTGAGGAAGCACAATGTTCTTCTCTTGGAGGTCAATGCTCTTCAAGAAGAAGCCTTGGATGAATATTACCGCTTGTGCAAAGATAAGACCTCATGTTTCAACCATGAAGAAGAAATTTCCGCTCTTGAGACCACCAAGGCCAAGCTATTGAGTTTGAGTAGCAAGCAAGAAGAGTCTTTGGTGGAATGTCTCCGCATGAGCAAGGAGAAGGACAGTTGTTGTGATCATGAGGAAGAAATAGCCGCCTTGAAGAGAAGGGAAGCCAAGCTCATGGAGGTCAATACCATGCAAGAGGAAGCATTGAAGGAGTATTTTCCTTTGAGCAAGGACCGTGCGTGTTGCATTCATGAAAGTGATATTGCCAAGTTAGAGAGTGACAAGCGTATGCTCATGAAGATGAACTCTCTCCAAGAAGAAGCTTTGATGGAACATTTCCGGGTGAACAAGGCAAAGGAAGTACAAGTGTTTGATATTTGTCATCCACACCGGAGCATGAAGATGAAGTCAGTCGTTTGAAGGCCAAAATTGATAGACTCCAAGTTCAAACCAAGTACTTGGAAGGAGTCATTGGAGCCAAAGATGGAGCCGAAGAGGGCTCTTGCAATGAAGGAGGAGTGGCTACCAAGCCAAAGAGGAAGAGGAATAAGAGGACCAAGAAGAAGAAGAACAAGGAGAACATGGAGATCAACCTTGAGGAGAGCGATGCTAGCTCAAGAAGGGATGGAGTACCCAACTCCGCCTCGAAGGGTTTCGCCGGCTCTAACAACCCTTCTCATGTTCTTTTTGTTGATTACTATGGACATATTCGTGCTCGCTTTATTGGTCCTCAAAAGGACAATGTTGATTGGACTATTTGGGTTCCCAAACCCCTTGTTACTAACATGCTACGACCCATTGAAAAATGGGTACCTAAATCCAAGACTTGATTCCTTGTAGGACTATGCTTCCGGTGGTGCTAAGTGGGTGGTTGATAGTGGAGCCACAAGTCATATGACCGGAAGCAAGAATATTGTTGTCGACCTCGAGCCTTCTCACTCTACCGTATCATATGGCGACAACACGTGCTCTAAGGTATTGGGTCTTGGCAAGGTGGTGGTAACACCCGACATCTCACTTGTGAATGTCCTCCTTGTCGAGACCCTTGGTTACAATTTACTTTCCGTTCATCAAATTGCTCGTATGGGTCTATGCACATTCTTTGATGAACATATGGTGGTCCTCTTGTGGAGCAAGACACTCAATGTAGCTTTTGTTGGATATGTAGAGAACGGATTGTATGTTGTCGATTTCTTCGGAAAGACAACATCTTCCGCTCTTTGCCTATTCGCCAAAGGTGACAAGGGTTGGTTATGGCATCGCCGACTAGCCCATGTCAACATGAGGACTTTGCAAAGTCTCCACAAGGGTGGCCACATTCTCGGACTAAAAGAAGATGTCTCTTTTTGCAAAGATCGTGTTTGTAGGGCTTGCGTACAAGGAAAAATGCATGGAGCTCCTCACAAGGCCAAGACTATCATCTCTACCACAAGATGCTTGGAGCTCCTACATGTTAATCTCTTCGGTCCACCGTCTCATGAAAGTCTTGGAGGAAAGAAGTATTGCCTCGTCATTGTTGATGACTATTCACGCTATTGTTGGGTATTCTTCTTCAAGTACAAGAGTGAGACTCAACGGACCATGATGGAGTTTGCCAATCAAGTTCAACGCAAGTACGACAACAAGATCCTCGCAATAAGGAGTGACAATGGAACAGAGTTCAAGAACTACACCTTGGATGACTTCCTCGGTGAAGAAGGAATCCAACACAAATACTCCACGCCATATACTCCCCAACAAAATGGGGTCGCCGAAAGGAAGAATCGAACCTTGATCGAAGCCGCTCGAACCATGATGATGGAATACAAATCTAACTATAATTTTTGGGCGGAAGCTATCTCTACCGCATGCCACGCTACTAATCGTCTCTACTTTCGCAAAGGTCTTGAGAAGACACCATATGAGATCCTCACCGGCAACAAGCCAAATGTGTCATACTTCAAGGTCTTCGGATGCAAATGCTATGTGCTTGTCAAAGACACACGCCTATCTAAGTTTGATTCAAGAGCTCAAGAAGGAATTTTCGTTGGCTATGCTACGGATTCTCACGCCTATAGAGTCTTCAACAAGTCAAATGGGCGGGTTGTAGAATCTTGTGACGTGACATTCGATGAAGATGATAGGTCTTTGGAGGTGTTGCGGTCAGAAACCCACCGGCGGGCAGCGATTGGCAACACCGTAGAGCCGGGAACAACTAGGGCTGCGGCTGGCCCCAGTCCCTCAGAGCGACGGCCCGCAAAGCCTTCTGGTCACACGTCCGATGCTTGTCGCAAGGGCGTGCCACCTGACCTATACCTGGTCGGGAAGGTGTTGGATGATGCCTCGCTTAGTTTCCTGCATGGCATACACGTAAACGTTAAATACGAGCCTCGATCGGCTCTCAGGTTGTCCTGTGAATCGGCTCAAAGAGCCGATCCACCCATGATTCGTACGAGGTGTACGAATATATGGTGGTCCTGCTTGATCAAGATAAAGCTAATGCAATCTACGACGATTTAGGGTTTTCACCGCATAATCGGATCATCCTACTCACGATTGGGCCTCGCGCTCGCGTACGGTGATCGTAAGCCGATCCTAGACAGGGCCTAAAAACCAACACGAGGTTGATCCCCGGAACATCCTGTCTAAGGCTAGCAAACTACACCCTACACGCCGCTGGATCCTCCAACCCTTTGTAAGGCCTAACTATTGCGGATATTAAACTAATCCTTGAAGAACAAGGAGCAACCGTAACGGATCGGATCTACTAAACGATGATCAAGCGGGGTGCCGCCCCTACACCTAAGATAGGTGTAAGGGCGGCTAGATGTATAAGGGTTGCACTACGACAGCATATGATACGAAGAACAATGCTAACCCTAACACACCTAAGATAACTACGTTGCTCGCCATCAAAAAGGCTTCAGCATGAGCAACGCATGAACAACGTAATAAGCTTATGCTGCCTAGATCGCAAGATGCGATCTAGGCAGCATGGTGCTACAGGAGAAACCCTCGAGACGAAGGAGTTGGCGATGCGCCGAGATTGATTGTGTTGAACGTTGGTTGTTGTTTATTCCATAAACCCTAGATACATATTTATAGTCCAGGGGACTTCCTAATTCAAGCGTGCACCTAATCGTGCACGGGTAAAACTCTAACTCCTAACCGACACGTATCCTACTATGGTACAGATACACGGGCAATTAGCCCAAACTTGGTACACAAGGCCGATTCATGTATTTCTTCTACATATAATCTTTAAACCCATCTTGATCGCGGCCCACCTCTGATCCGGTCAAATTCTGGTGATAACACATGCCCCCCTGGTTTTGGAAATGACATTTCCAAAATCATTACGCTTTTCTTTCGTCGGGTCATGTCGTGGCAGAGCAGAACTGTTGCAGCATCCTCCATCATTTCGCCTCGCCTCCTGGGCTTCTCTGCACGAATTGATAATTTCGGCATCACGCCCTCGAGAACCGTCATGGCATTAAATCTCCACTACACCCCCTTTATTTATCTGTGCCGAACGGTTCGCCACTTCATCCCTTTGCTCTGTTCTATCCACCAGCGCCCAAAAAACCCTCTTCCCCTGTAGCAATGTCTTCCTCTTCCTCTTCCCCCTCCGGCCTCCCCCTCCAATCGTCGCCGAAGAACAAGAATGAGGACGACCTCCACTCCGGGGCGAACCCCATCTCCTCCGAGCAAGGAGAAGAAAGAAGGAGAAGTAGCGAAGGCCAAGGCCTCCCCCTCCGCCAAGCTCCCACCGAAGAAGCGCTCCCGCATGTGGGCGGACAGCGAGGACGAAGATGATGACGAGGAAGGAGAAGAGGAGGAGGAGGAAGATGATTCCTCCTCTTCCGCTGGGTACCCGCCGGCGAAGCGCTTCCGCACCTGGGCGGACAGCGAGGATGATGATGATGATGACGAGGAGGAAGAGGCTCCGGCCGAAGGCTGGGGCAGCAGCGGCGAGGAATTCTCCGGCAGTAGCGCCGACGGCGACGCCGACGACGATGCTAGCGAGGATTAGTTATGTAGGATTAGTAGTCCCGGAGCAATCGGCTCTTTCTTTTGCTCTCCCTTGCTTTGAGCAATCGGCTCTTCACTGTAAAAATCCTCTCTTATTAATGAAGAAGACTTTTTCTTACTTGATTTTGCCGATTTCCCTCCGTACTGATTCTGCCGATTGTTAACTGGATCAACGCTCAATGAGCCGATGACAACGCATCGACCTCTTATGATAAATTTCGAGATAAGCCAATTTAGCCATCTCCTCAAATGGTATCCTGCAAACCCGCAGTCACTGAGCGTATTACTAACGGCCAACTTTGTCTTCGGAAGAGCTCTAGGACCATTGCTGAATCAATCCGGAAGCCGGAGCTGATACTTCTGCAGGACAAGCTCCTGCTCCGTTTTCCCCGCAGCAACTATTCCTCAAAGCTGAGATGTAGAGCCAGCCGATTTCAACCAAATCGGCTTCCTATAGCAAAGGGTCCTCCAGGGCAAGCTGCCCCCCGAGCCTCAGTCAAGGCGAGGAAGGTAGTGAATCAGCCAAATGTGCCGCCATTGGCCTCAAGTCATGACGCAGAGCCAGCCGATTTCAACAACATCGGCTCCCCAGAGCAGAGAAGCTTCAGGGTGAGCTGCCCCCCGAGTTTCTTCAGTCCACTTCTTGCGCCTTGCTTGGTGATACGTCCAATTTGCATCACTATTTTATATCATAATTTGCTGTTATTCATTGATATATTTCATATTGGGACACAATACTTATGTTATTTCATCTATTTTGCATGTTTCATGATTATTTGGAGATCGAGCACCGGAGCCGGGATTCTGCTGGAAAAAGCACCGTCGGGATGCAATATTTCGGAAGATCAAGCTGTGGAAGGAAGTTTTACAGAAAATCCTATTTTTCCAGATGACGGAGGAAGCCAGAAGGGGGAGCCAGCTGGACCCAGGGTGGGCCCACACCATAGGGTGGTGCGGCCCATGGCCTGGCCGCGCCACCATGTGGTGTGGAGCCCCCTCGGCCTCTTTCGCCTCCTTTTCTCCGCGAAACCCTTCGTCCCGAAGACCTAAGCCACAGAGGAATCCTCACGAAGGGTTACAGCCCGCCTCGCGGGGCGGAGAACACCGGAGAGAAAAGAGCTCTCCGGCGGGCAGGAATCCGCCGGGGAAATTCCCTCCCGGAGGGGAAATCGACGCCATCGTCACCGCCATCGAGCTGGACATCATCTCCATCACCATCATCATCATCTCCACCATCATCACCGCCATCTCCACCGCTGGACATAGTCACCGCTGTAGCAATTTGGGTTTGATCTTGATTGTTTGATAGGGGAAACTCTCCCGATACTGATTTCTACTTGTTGTTTATGGTATTGAGTGAAACCATTGAACCAAGGTCTATGTTCAGATTGTTATTCATCATCATATCACCTCTGATCATGTTCCATATGATGTCTCGTGAGTAGTTCGTTTAGTTCTTGAGGACATGGGTGAAGTCTAATTGTTAGTAGTGAACTATGGTTGAGTAATATTCAATGTTATGATATTTAAGTTGTGGTGTTATTCTTCTAGTGGTGTCGTGTGAACGTCGACTACACGACACTTCACCATTTATGGGCCTAGGGGAATGCATCTTGTACTCGTTTGCCAATTGCGGGGTTGCCGGAGTGACAGAAACCTAAACCCCCGTTGGTATATCGATGCAGGAGGGATCGCAGGATCTCAGAGTTTAAGGTTGTGGTTAGATTTATCTTAATTACTTTCTTGTAGTTGCGGATGCTTGCAAGGGGTATAATCACAAGTATGTATTAGTCCTAGGAAGGGCGGTACATTAGCATAGGTTCACCCACACAACACTTATCAAAATAATGAAGATTAATCAACTGTATGTAGCGAAAGCACTAGACTAAAATCCCGTGTGTCCTCGAGAACGTTTGGTCATTATATGTAAACAAACCGGCTTTTCCTTTGTGCTAAAAAGGATTGGGCCACTCGCTGCAATTATTTCTCTCGCATTTTACTTACTCGTACTTTATTCATCTGTTACATCAAAACCCCCTGAATACTTGTCTGTGAGCATTTACAGTGAATCCTTCATCAAAACTGCCCGTCAACACCTTCTGCTCCTCGTTGGGATCGACATTCTTACTTATCGAAGATACTACGATACGCCCCCTATACTTGTGGGTCATCAAGACTATTTTCTGGCGCCGTTGCCGGGGAGTGAAGCGCTATTGGTAAGCGGAATTGGTAAGGAAAACCTTTACTGTTTGTGCTGATTTTATTTCGCCGTCTGCTATAAGTCATTATGGAGAGATCTTCTCTTCAATTTCTATTTGGGAAATCTACTACTACTGCAACGGTAGTGGATGAGGCGCCAGGTGAGGAAGTAATACCATATAAAATACCTACGAAAATTATTGAACATGTTATGGATAACCGCTATGAAGGGGATGGAACTGTCCATCCTGGTGATCATTTACTGTTTTTGCATGAATTATGCGGGTTATTCAAGTGTGCAGGTATTGCTATGAATGAAGTTAGGAAGAAGCTATTCTCTATATCGTTGTCTGGTAAAGCGGCGCATTGGTATAAATTGCTGAAGAATGGTGATTCTCTTGATTGGGAGGACATTGTGCCTTTATTTTATTCCAAATTTTATCCTCCAAGTGAAATTCACAAGGATCGGAACCGCATATATAATTTCTGGCCTCATGATGGAGAGAGTATTGCCCAAGCTTGGGGAGATTGAAGTCTTTAATGCTCAAATGCCCCATTCATGAGCTTCCCGGTAATGTTATTATTGATAATTTCTATGCAAGACTTTCTTTTCAAGACAAGACCTTGTTGGATACTTCTTGTTCTGGATCATTTACACGCAACAAAGAAGAGTTTAAAAGGGACCTTCTTGATCGGATCCAAGAAAATACTGAAGGTTGGGAGAACGACAAGGATAGAGAATCAGGTATAATTTATGATTATAAATGCATTGAAGCTTTTATGGATACTGATACATTTCGTAATATGAGTGCTACATATGGTCTTGATTCTCAAGTTGCTGTAAACCTTTATAAAGCTTTTGCCTCTCATTATGAATTGCCTAAGAAGAATTTTGATAAGTATCATGAACCGTATAAAGATAAAATTGATTCATCTATTAATAAGTGTGTTGTAGTTGAAACTGCCGATCGTGTTATTCCTGAAGCTTATATTGAAAAAACTCCTTTTCCTGCTAAAATGAGGGAGTACTCTGTTATAAATAGTGCGGTTCATAAAAGTGAAAAGAAATCTAGAGAACCTGAAGAACAAATAAAAGTTGAACCTGCTGTTGCAATTGTTAAAGATCTTGTGACTGAAAATGTAGAGGATGGTCATATTATTTTCTGTGAAGATGCTTCTAATATTGTTTCACATCCTAATAAACCCAAACAAGCTAGTGTTCCTATGCTATCTGTTAAAATTGGTGATCATTGCTATTATGGTTTATGCGATATTGGTGCAAGTGTTAGTGCTATTCCTTATGAGCTTTACACGGAGATTATGCACGAAATTGATTCTTGTGAACTTGAAGATATTGATGTGGTTATTCAGCTGGCTAATAGAGAAACTATTTCACCAATTGGTATTGTTCGAGATGTGGAAGTTCTATGTGGTAAGATTAAATATCCTGCTGACTTTTGGTACTTGGTTCTGCTGCTAGTGATTATTGTCCTATCATTTTTGGTAGACCTTTTCTAAATACTTGTGGAGCTATTATAGATTGCAAGAAAGAGAAAATTTTGACTAAATTTGCTGGTGAATCTTATGAGTTTAACTTCTCTAAATTTACCAAAACTCCTTATAAAGCTGATTTGACTAGTAATGATTTTAAAATGGAGCAAGTGTGCATCTATTGTTCTTGTTCCTAATAATCCTTTGCAAGCAACATTTAGAGGATAGCGAGAGTGAAGTTTTTAGGAAAGAAAGAGATGAGCTTGAGGAGATTTTTCTTCGCCAACCTATTCTCAAGCATGATTTACCGGTGGAAGACTTGGGTACAACACCGCCACCAAAGGAAGATCCTGTTTTTGATTTAAAGCCTTTGCCTGATAATCTTAAATATGCTCATATTGATGATAAGAAAATATATCCTGTTATTATTAGTTCTAAGCTTACAGAGTTTGAAGAAGAAAGATTATTGCAAATATTGAAGAAACACCGAGGTGCTATTGGCTATACTCTTGATGACTTGAAGGGGATTTCTCCCTCTATTTGCCAACACGCCATTAATATGGAAGATGATGCGAAGCCTGTTGTTGAACCTCAGCGTCGTCTAATTCCTAAGATGAAGGATGTGGTAAGAAATGAGGTATTACGACTTCTTGAAGCTGGTATTATATATCCTATTGCCGATAGTAGATGGGTTAGTCCTGTGCATTGTGTTCCTAAGAAAGGAGGAATGACTGTTGTGCCTAATGATAATGATGAGCTCATACCTCAAAGAGTAGTTGTAGGGTATAGAATGTGCATTGATTATCGAAAAGTTAATAAAGTTACTAAGAAAGATCATTACCCTTTACCATTTATTGATCAAATGCTAGAAAGGTTATCTAAAAATACTCATTTTTGTTTTCTTGATGGTTATTCGGGTTTTCACAAATTGCCGTTAAAGCTAAAGATCAAGAGAAAACCACTTTTACTTGTCCCTATGGAACTTATGCTTATAGGCGTATGCCTTTTGGTTTATGTAATGCTCCTGCTACTTTTCAAAGATGCATGTCTGCTATTTTTCATGGCTTTTGTGAGAGTATTGTGGAAGTATTCATGGATGATTTTTCCGTCTATGGGAATTCTTTTGATAGTTGCTTGCGAAACCTTGATAAAGTTTTGCAGAGATGTGAAGAAACTAACCTTGTTCTTAATTGGGAGAAATGCCACTTTATGGTTAATGAAGGAATTGTATTGGGACATAAAATTTCCGAGAGAGGTATCGAAGTTGATAGAGCTAAAGTTGAAGCTATTGAGAAGATGCCCTATCCAAGGGATGTTAAAGGTATTCGTAGTGTTCTTGGTCATGTTGGGTTTTATAGGAGATTTATTAAAGATTTCTCCAAGATTTCAAAACCTCTTACTAATCTTCTTCAAAAAGATGTACCTTTTGTTTTTGATGATGATTGTAAGGAAGCTTTTGAAACTCTAAAGAAAGCCTTAACAACTCGCTCCTATAGTTGAACCTCCTGATTGGAATTTACCATTTGAAATTATGTGTGATGCTAGTGATTTTGTTTGTAGGCGCTGTTCTTGGACAACGAGTAGATAAAAAATTAAATGTTATTCATTATGCTAGCAAGACTCTTGATGCTTGCTCAAAGAAATTATGCTACTACTGAAAAAGAATTGTTAGTTGTAGTCTTTGCTTGTGATAAATTTAGATCTTATATTGTTGATTCAAAAGTTACAATTCATACTGATCATGCTCGCAATTAGATACCTTATGACAAAGAAAGATGCTAAGCCGAGGCTTATTAGATGGGTACTTCTTTTGCAAGAATTTGATTTACATATTGTAGATAGGAAAGGTGTTGATAATCCTGTTGTCGATAATTTGTCTAGATTGGAAAATATTGCTTATGATCCTGTTCTCGTTAATGATAGTTTTCCAAATGAACAATTGGCTGTAATAAAGGTGAGCTCGCGAGACAGTCCTTGGTATGCTGATTATGCTAACTTTATTGTTTCCAAGTACTTGCCTCCAACCTTTTCAGTCTCAGCAGAGGAGGAAATTCTTTTATGACTTGAGGCATTATTTCGGGATGACCCACACTTATATAAAGAAGGAGTGGATGGTATTATGCGAAGGTGTGTTCCCGAATATGAACAACAAGAGATATTGAGTAAATGTCATGGCAGTGCTTATGGAGGACATCACGCCGGAGATAGAACCGCGCAAAAGGTTCTACAATCAGGCTTTTATTGGCCAACTCTCTTCAAAGACGTGGGCAGTTTATCGGCCTTTAG
>NC_061509.1:135493708-135554690 GCF_022539505.1 Lolium rigidum | reverse complement strand
GCTAGTCGGCGATGCCATAACCAACCCTTGTCACCTTGGCGAATAGGCAAAGAGCTGAAGATGTTGTCTTTCCTGAGAAGTCAACAACATACAAACCGTTCTCTACATATCCAACAAAAGCTACACGGAAAGTGTCTTGCTCCACAAGAGGACCACCATATGTTCATCAAAGAAAGTACATAGACCCATACGAGCAATTTGATGAACTAGAGAGTAAATTGTAACCAAGGGTCTCGACAAGGAGGACATTCACAAGTGAGATGTCGGGGGTTACCACCACCTTGCCAAGACCCAATACCGTAGAGCACGTGTTGTCGCCATATGATACGAGTAGAGTGAGAAGGCTCGAGGTCGACAACAATATTCTTGCTTCCGGCCATATGACTTGTGGCTCCACTATCAACCACCCACTTAGCGCCAACCGAAGCATAGTCCTACAAGGAATCAAGTCTTGGATTTAGGTACCCATTTTTCAATGGGTCCTAGCATGTTAGTAACAAGGGGTTTGGGAACCCAAATAGTCCAATCAACATTATCCTCTTGAGGACCAACAAAGCGAGCACGAATATGTCCATAGTAATCAACAAAAAGAACATGAGAAGGGTTGTTAGAGCCGGCGAAACCCTTCGAGGCGGAGTTGGGTACTCCATGCCTTCTTGAGCTAGCATCACTCTCCTCAAGATTGATCTCCATGTTCTCCTTGTTCTTCTTCTTCTTGGTCCTCTTATTCCTCTTCCTCTTTGGCTTGGTAGCCACTCCTCCTTCATTGCAAGAGCCCTATTTGGCTCCATCTTTGGCTCCAATGACTCCTTCCAAGTACTTGGTTTGAACTTGGAGTCTATCAATCTTGGCCTTCAAACGATTGACTTCATCTTCATGCTCCGGGTGTGGATGACAAATATCAAACACTTGACTTCCTTTGCCTTGTTCACCCGGAAATGTTCCATCAAAGCTTCTTCTTGGAGAGCATTCATCTTCATGAGTATACGCTTGTCACTCTCCAACTTGGCAATGTCACTTTCATGAGTGCAACACGCACGGTCCTTGCTCAAAGGAAAATACTCCTTCAATGCTTCCTCTTGCATGGAATTGACCTCCATGAGCTTGGCTTCCCTCCTCTTCAAGGCGGCTATTTCTTCCTCATGATCACAACAAGTGGCCTTCTCCTTGCTCATGCGGAGACATTCCACCAAAGACTCTTCTTGCATGCTACTGTTATCACCAGAATTTAGCCAGGGCAGGAGATGGGCCGTGATTGAGATGGGCTTAGAGGACATGCATATGAAGTGTCTCTGAATTGGCCTTGTGCGAGAGTTTGGGCTAGATTGCCCGTGTATCTGTATATTATGGTAGATTACGTTTTATGTTTAGAATTAAGAGATAGAGTTTAGTCGTACACAGCCTAGGTTTATTCCCAAGATAGAGAGTCTACGAACTATAAATATGTACCTAGGGTTATTGAGAAAGGAGGACGATCACGCTCACAACAAACCAATCTAGGCGCATCGCCACCGCCTTGTTTCGAGGGTTTCTTCCGGTAAGACGTGCCGATCGATCGCATCTAGCGTTCGCTTATTCGTTGTTGGGGTTGCTCGTGCTGAAGCCTTTTTGATGGCGAGTAACACCCTTATCATGGATGTTTTGGGGCTGACGTCGATACTTTCATGATATGCTTGCTTAGCTACGCTGCCCCTCAATATCTAGCTGCCTTTGCACCTATCTTGGGTGTAAGGGCAACATCTTGCTTGTTCTTTATTTAGTAGATCTCGATCTCGTTATAGTTGTTCCTTGTTCTCCAAGGATTAGTTTGATATCCGCATGGTTAGGCCTTGCAAACGGGTTGAACGATCCGGTAGTGCGTAAGGTATGGTTTACTAATCCTAGAGGGATTGTTCCGGGAATCGACTTCGTGTTGGTTTTTAGGCCTCTTTAGGACTAGTTTTCCATCATCTTTCGTATCCGCTAGGCCTCAACTACGTGTAGGATGTTCCTAAGTATGCGGTGAAAACCCTAAACTATCGTAGATTGTTTTAACTTGATATTGATAAAGCAGGATCCCCATGTTATCGTAAATCCAACGTGAACCATGGGGTAATCGGCTCTTTGAGCCGATTCACAGGGTAACCTGAGAGCCGATCGGGCCCGTATTTAATGTTTACGTGTCTGCCACGCAGAAACTAATCGAAGCAATCCATCACCTTCCCGACTGCATAGGTCGTGTGGCAAGCCCTTGCATTAGCCAGTGACGTGTGCCGGAGCATTGCGGGTCGTCGCCCGAGGGACCAGTGGCCCTCCAGATAGTCCCGGGAGCCTCCTAGCTCCTCCGTGCTGCTCGCCTGTGTCATCGGTGGGTTTTGGCAGGCAACACATTCTCGCACGACTCGTGGGACATTCGTACAAAGAACCATGTCAAAATCCGCATACTGAGATGGCATGGGACGAACCACCACGTACGCTGCATCCGCCCGAGGAGCACAAGAAGAAATATGATGAGATTAAAGCCGTCTTCGAAGCCGATTTCATCGGCTCTTTCACGAAGACCCGTTCACATGGCATTAGGTGGAAAGGGTTCTCACCCGAAAGCGTTCTTGATGAAGTAGACCTGTCTACCCCTTCGCAGGAACGCACCGCAGCTCAAGCGCCATGAAGTTAATTACATGGTGGCTCATTCTCTACACCGCCATTCGAGAGCCTGGTGAACGCTTTTGAGCGCTGCTTATCAGGTGCACTGGTTCGGAAATCATGAAGCATCGCGATTTTCCGTCAGGACCTACCCTAGGGACTCACCAAGGAGAAATACCGCCTGCACCGACCGCCACGCATTCGCGCTTGCACCTCCAGTAGCCGCAGTGGTTCACCCGCCTACGCCGTCTACAAGGTTGGAGGCGATCCCGGCGACTGCCAATTCCTGTATGAGCCACCTAAAGAAATCCCACATGGATACGTGTGCACATACGTGCCGGACTGCAATACCTTGGCGCGCACGAACCAGATTGCAGCAGGAGGGATTTCTGGAGCAGACGCCGAGAAATAGGCATGGCTAGCTAAATATGCCACCGGAACGAGTCATGAAAGCTCGGTCCCTGCAGCTCATACCGTGGAGCAAATCAGTACAATCTTGAGAGACCAGTTCAAGCATCCCGCCAAAGAGGAAAACAATCGGCTATTCCAAGCCGTACCGCGACGAGTACGATTTGATCCCACTACCACCCAAGTATCAGCTCCCTGGGTTCTCAAAGTTCAATGGATCAGAAGGTTCTAGCTCGATCGAGCACGTGAGCCGATATTTGGCACAGTTGGGCATGATTTCAGCATCAGATCCGCTACGTGTGAGGTTTTTCGCGCAATCTCTCACGGGATCGGCTTTTGGGTGGTACACCTCGTTGCCACCAAACTCAGTCCGGACGTGGAAGCAACTGGAAGAGCAGTTTCATGTCCAATATCACTCAGAGGCTACCGAGGCCGGCATTGCCGATCCGGCACAGTGCACGGAAAAGACGCGGAGAAACGGTGTCGGAGTACATCCAGCCGCTTCGGATCGTTAAGAACCGATGTTATTCGGCTCGTCTAAATGAGAAGGAAGCAGTCGAGCTGGCAGGTGTTGGGCCTCGCAGCCGCCGATCAAGGATCCGGCTTTCCAAGTGGAGTACGAGCTCATCGGCGCACATGGTCCGTAAATTAACATTGTATGAGCAGCGCCACCCAGAACTGTACCAAGACAAGTTCAAGCGTCCGATAGGCCTGGTCGAGACAGAAGAAGTTGAGGATTCTCCAGGAGACCAGGAAGTAGCCGTGGCTGAATGGACTCGGGGGGGCAGTACCCATGTCGTGCAAATGGGTGAAACCACAAGGGCCTCCAAAGGGGTTTGACTTCGATGTAAGCAAGGCTGAGCAGATATTCGATTTATTGCTTAAGGAAAAACAGCTGAAGTTACCCGAAGGCCACAAAATCCCTACGGCGTAAGAAATGAACGGGAGACCGTACTGCAAGTGGCATCATTCGTTCACCCATATCACCAATGACTGCAAGGAGTTGCGTTGGCAGATCCAAACGGCGACAGAACAAGGCCGTTTGATCCTCGACCGCTTGCCATGAAAGTGGACACACACCCGTTTCCGGCGTCAACATGGTGGGAATCAATCACTCCACGAGGCATCAGCCAGGTTTCTCATTTGATGTTAACATGGCAGGGCCTGTACACAACCATGGCAAGGATAAAGAAGAAAGCAGTCACTCCCGTGGCAAGGAAAAGGAGGAGGCCGGCCCACGCGACCGGCCCCGATATGATGACAGACGATACCTCACCGAGGAACAGGTGAGACAGGTGAGAAACGTGTGGTACCAACGTCCGCTCTCCGCGCATCTCATTAACAAGTATGAGCGTCAGTACGACCGACATCGGCGGTACGACAGAGATGACGAAAGATATCGTCGGTCTAACGTAAACAATGGAAGATATCGTCGATATGATAGAGACGACGAAGGATATGAGCACCGCGCTAAGGGGAAGTCAAGGGAACAGGAAGACATGGATAGACACTGGGACTGTCCTTTCTTTAAGCATTGCTGGGATTCAGGAATGAGCCGATTGCCCACGATCGACAACTGCCGGAGTGTAGACAGCAGGAAGAAGGACGCATGTGAGGTTTCGTTGTTCAAGCGTCTAGGCCTCTCCCACCTCGAACGTACAAGCTGAGTCATCTCAAGAGGAAGATTTTGAGGAGTCGAAGATGAAGAAGAGGATAGATACCACCGGCCAAGGTGGTGCCCTGATGGACTCAGTCACTCCCAAAAGCGTAGGGTTCAGCGGCTACGTAGCTTGGAGCAAGCCGAGGCGCAATACCTGCACACGTTGAGGAAAGCGCGGCCCGATCTGGCCGTGAAAATTCAGCGAACTTTGGACGCGGAAAGTCGTCCACAGAAGAAAGAATGGCGCCCCAAACAGACAAAAGCCGATGCGAGTGCATCGGCTGGCACAAATATGGTGTTCATACTTCCCTCGGAGTTTTGTGCTCCAAGAACTGAAGAAGTGCCGATAGCGCAGTTTGACTGAGGCCCACGGCCAGTTATCTTTGAAAAGCCACGAGAGAAGAGCTACAAACATTTGAAAGCCCTGTACCTAAAAGGTTATATCAATGGGCAGCCTGTCGGCAAGATGCTGGTTGACACGGGAGCGGCAGTCAATATAATGCCATACTCCATGCTACGGCGTTTGGGACGCTCTAACTCAGATCTGATCAAAACCAACGTCACACTAAGCGACTTCAACGGCCAAGCGTCAGAAACGCAAGGTGTTCTGAACGTGGATCTAACCGTAGGCCGAAAAACCATCCCTACATCATTCTTCATCGTCGACAGCAAAAGCACCTACGTTGTCCTGCTAGGGAGAGATTGGATTCACGCCAACTGCTGCATTCCATCCACAATGCACCAATGCCTCATACGATGGGATGGAGATGAAGTGGAGGTCGTCCATGCGTATGACTCGATCGAGATCTCAATAGCCGGCATGAACATTTGGGACGCGAAAGACCAAGGGCCGCTCTCCGGAGTCAGTTTGGACGGCCGTGAGCGTATCGAAGCTACAAAAACGGGGTGAGGCTGGTCTTATCCACCGGCCTGACAGAGTAGCAACAACAAAGTCACTGGACGTACGTGGCAAGGCCGATCCCTGCGATCGGCCCCAAAAAATAAAAAGCAATGATCTCACCTCAAGCATGTCACGTGAGACTCCCTCCCGTAGGGAGCACAAATCAGTTGTAAACCTTCATTGAGCAATACAATAAAAAAGGAGGCCGATTCCAGCAATCGGCCAAAATTATCCTCGCCATACGTTTTGCCTGTGTTCGGCATTGATCTAGCAGGCGACGGGAAGCTAGGATATGGGTTTACATCGGCTGATGAGCTAGAAGAGATTGACATTGGTCCTGGGGATAAGCCACGACCAACATTTATCAGCAAAAAGTTAGATCCGCATCTGAGGAGCCTGATGATAGCTTTGTTGAAAGAATACCGAGGCTACAAGGACGTAGCAGATGGAGCCGATGTTCAGATACAGCTTCATGGAACCGGATGATTGGAGAGCTGATATCTTCAATTACTTGAAAGATTCGGTTCGGGGGGCACCTAAACGGATAAGGTACAAGGCCATGAAGTATGTCCTTATTGGAGATGACATGTTCTACAGGACTTTGGAAGGGTTACTTCTCAGATGTCTAGGACCAGCCGAGTCAAATCGGCTCTTACATGAGGTACACGAAGGCGCCTGTGGAACTCATCAATCGGCTCATAAGATGAAATGGTTGATCAGGCGATCGGGGTTTTATTGGCCCACCATGCTTGAGGATTGTTTTAAATACTATAAAGGGTGCCAAGCATGTCAGAAGTTTGGGAAAATCCAGATGGTACCCGCATCAGCAATGAATCCCATCATCAAGCCTTGGCCATTTCGAGGTTGGGGCATGGATATGATCGGCAAAATCAATCCTCCATCGAGCAAAGGCCATGTGTGGATTTTGGCCATCACGGATTATTTTACTAAATGGGTGGAGGTCGTCCCTATGAAGTCGTAGCATCGGCCGATGTTATCAATTTTGTGAAAGAACATGTCATTCACGTATTCGGGATTCCCCAGACTATCACGACCGATGGAGGTTCGGTTTTCATTTCTCGCGAGTTTAGAGAATTCTGCGAGGACATGGGAATTAAGTTGATCCGATCGTCCCCATACTATGCTCAAGCAAATGGGCAAGCTGAAGCGTCCAACCAGAGCCTTATCAAGCTAATTAAGAGGAAAGTCGACGAGCACCCTAGACGTTGGCACGAGGTATTGTCGAGGCTTTGTGGGCTTATCGTATGTCATGTCATGGAGCGATAAAACCTCGCCATACCATCTGGTCTATGGACAAGAAGCCGTGTTGCCCTGGGAAATCACGGCTGGGTCGAGACGTGTTACGTTTCGGAATGACTTAACAACCGAAGAATATGCAGCCCCGATGAGTGATAGCATTGAGGATCTCGACGGAACTTAGACTTTGGTCGCTTGAGAAAATTAAAGAGAACAAAGCCAAGGTAGCTCGCGCATATAATAAGAAGGTGAGACCAAAGGAGTTCCACGTTGGTGATCTGGTATGTGAAGCTGTATTGCCATTGGGGACTAAGGATAAAGTGTATGGTAAGTGGTCTCCAAATTGGCACGGGCCGTACAGAGTCGACCAAGTTTTAAAGGGTAACGCATACATGCTCGAGGAGCTGAGTGGTGCAAAGTTCCCAGTGGCTGTCAATGGTCAACATCTCAAGAAATATTTCCCGAGTAGGTGGGATGATGGACAGTGAAATATAGGGGCCGATGCATGAAATCGGCCAGTAAAATTTTTTTTAAGTATGCAAAGCACAACCGATGCACTGACATCGACTTTAGAACTAAAAAGCCGATGCGCAGCCATCGACTCTAGAGGTACAACTATCACAAGCAGGCATCAGGTCACCGTTTGAATTTGGGGGCTGGCCTTGCTGGGGTTTTTGGTAAAAGACCGATGCGTTGCCATCGACTCTTTGAGCATTGATCTATTTTGACAATCGGACAAATCAAACATGGAATCCTTCTTCATTGATTAAAAGGGGATTTTTTACAAGAAGAGCCAATTTCTCACAAAAGGAGGATCTATCGCTCTAAGGTACTACTACTAGTCCTATTCTAGTAGTGCCTAATCTAGGGGCCGTCGCTGCCCTCGTCGTCGCCATCGTAGCCGTCGTCGGCGCTGCTGCTCGGCGAAGTCCTCGTTGCTGCTGCCGAAGCCGTCGGCGAGAGCGCTCCGTACTCCTCCGTCGTCGTCGTCATCGTCGTCCTCCGACCCGGCGCGGAAACGCTTCACCGGCGGGTACTCGTCGGCGGAGGAGTCATCCTCCGCTTCCTCCTCCTCGTCGGAAGAGGAGAAGCCGTCCCAGAGAAGAGGTCGTCGTCGCTCTCCTCCTCCAACCTCCCATCCACAAGGAACTCGGAGGTTGTCCTCCCCGTCGGTCAAGGAGGCGTCATCCTCTGACCAGACGGAGAAGTCCCAATCCCTCTCGTCCCAATGCTCTGGGGCGAGGGCCTCGTACGTCGCCATCAGGTTGAACTCCGGCTCCGGCTCGCTGGAGGAGGAGGACTGGAAGGAGAGACCCGAGGAGGCAGAGGAGGAGGAGGAGTCCATGGTGCAGAGGAGGGTTTTTTGTCGATGGCTAATGCGGAACAGGAGGATGAAGAGGCGAACTGCTCGGGTAAGATTAAATAAAGGGGATATAGTGGGAGATGATTCAATGCTTGGGCAGTTTTCGAGGACGCGGTGCCAAAAATGTCAATCGTGCAGTCCGGAGGAGTTGAGAAGACGGGGCATCATGATGGAAAGACACTGAAGCGGTTCTGCTCTGCAACGCGTAACCCGATGAAGAAAAAAACAGAGTGGTTTTGGAATTATTATTGCCAAAACCAGGAGGGCATGTGTTATCACCGTAATTTAGCCGTGGCAGGTGAGATGGGCCGTGATTGAGATGGGCTTAGAGGACATGCATATGAAGTGTCTCTGAATCGGCCTTGTGCGAGAGTTTGGGCTAGATTGCCCGTGTATCTGTATATTATGGTAGATTACGTTTTATGTTTAGAATTAAGAGATAGAGTTTAGTCGTACACAGCTAGGTTTATTCCCAAGATAGAGAGTCTACGAACTATAAATATGTACCTAGGGTTATTGAGAAAGGAGGACGATCACGTTCACAACAAACCAATCTAGGCGCATCGCCACCCCTTGTTTCGAGGGTTTCTTCCGGGTAAGCAACATGCTGCCTACGATCGCATCTTGCGATCTAGGCAGTATCAGTTTATTCGTTGTTGGTGTTGCTCGTGCTGAAGCCTTTTTGATGGCGAGTAACACCCTTATCGTGGATGTTTTGGGGCTGACGTCGATACTTTCATGATATGCTTGCTTAGCTACGCTGCCCCTCAATATCTAGCTGCCTTTGCACCTATCTTGGGTGTAAGGGCAGCATCTTGCTTGTTCTTTATTTAGTAGATCCGATCTGTTATAGTTGTTCCTTGTTCTCCAAGGATTAGTTTGATATCCGCATGGTTAGGCCTTGCAAACGGGTTGAACGATCCGGTAGTGCGTAAGGTATGGTTTACTAATCCTAGAGGGATTATTCCGGGAATCGACTTCGTGTTGGTTTTTAGGCCTCTTTTAGGACTAGTTTTCCATCATCTTCCGTATACTGCTAGGCTCAACTACGTGTAGGATGTTCCGGTTATGCGGCGAAAACCCTAAACTATCGTAGATTGGTTTAACTTGATATTGATAAAGCAGGATCCCCATGTTATCGTAAATCGAACGTGAACCATGGGGTAATCGGCTCTTTGAGCCGATTCACAGGGTAACCTGAGAGCCGATCGGGCTCGTATTTAATGTTTACGTGTATGCCATGCAGGAAACTAATCGAAGCAATCCATCACCTTCCTGACCAGGTATAGGTCAGGTGGCACACCCTTGCATTAGCCAGGACGTGTGCCGGAGCATTGCGGGCCGTCGCCCGAGGGACCAGGGCCTCCGGCAGTCCCGGGAGCCTCCCGGCTCTCCGTGTTGCTCGTCGGTGCTCGCCGGTGGGTTTTGGCGGGCAACAGCTACTCAAACTCAAAAGCTTGGCCTTGGTGGTCTCAAGAGTGGCAATTTCTTCTTCATGGTTGCAACATGAGGTCTTCTCCTTGCACAAGCGGTAATATTCATCCAAGGCTTCTTCTTGAAGAGCATTGACCTCCAAGAGAAGAGCATTGTGCTTTCTCAAGGAAGCAACTTGATCAACAAGCTCGTCATGGCAAGAGTTGGGGTCTTCATCATCTTTCTCTTTGTTAGCTTCATCGAGAGAGAGCATCTTCTTTTTGAGCTCACCCATCAAACCAAGAGCATGGTCTCGGTCCTTGATGAGTTGGGATACAATAGCCTTGTTGGAGTCTTCAAGGACGATGACACTAGCTTCAAGAGACATGCGCAAATTTTGTTCCTCTTCAAGTGCTTGATTTATAGAGGCAATCTCATTTGCCGCCTCCCTTTCAAGCCTCTCCTTCTCCTCTATAAGGTCTTGTGCCGCACCAAGTTGGGCCAAGAGAGCCCCAACATGAGTCTTGGTATCCCCTTGCATGTTAGTGAGAAAAGAATCCAAACCCATAACCTCACGCTTAATGGTGAGACTAGTGGCATCATCAATATATAAAGCATTAGTTGAAGATGAGAGTTTGGAAGGGGTTCTACCTCCGAGGATACCTTTTCCATAAGGCAATGAGCGTTGTGGGTGATGAGGTTCTCATTAGGAGAGTCGAAGAGGGAGATAGAGGGAGTGGTAATGGCGATGGCGGCCACTCCCTCTCCTTCCTTGTTGGAGCTCTTGTCCTCGTGTTCTTCATCCTCATCGGAGGAGTACTCTTCTCGAATGATGAAGGCTCTAGGCTTCTTGGTGAAGGAGACCTTGTCGTCATCGGGCTTGGGGGAGTACTTGGAGAATCCTTTGGAGAGAGACTTGAACTTTTCTTTGCGACAAGCCTTCCACCATTATCTTCTCTTCTCTCAAACATGCAATCCGCAACAAAATGATTCTTGTCACCGCAATTGTAGCATGTTCTCCCCCTTTGCTCCTCCTTTGGACTCTTGGAGAAGCTTCTTGGAGAATCACGTGATCTTCTTGGTCTTGTGCTTCGAGACTTGTTTCCATCCCAAAATTTCTTGGCGGCGAGAGCCATGTGCTCATGATAGTTGGTCTTGAGATCATCCGGTCCCCACTCAATGGGATCCTCATCACTTTCACTAGCCTCATGTACCTTCATCTTCAATGCAAGGTTGGGCTTGCGGGTGTTGTGGGCGCGAGCAACAAGATCCTCCGCATTATTCTTGGAGATGTCCAAAGCGATGACTTCGCTAAGTACTTCATCGGATGTCATAGCACGGAAGGAGGCGTTTTGGCGGATGGCCGTCAACTTCACTTCCTCATAAGGGAGGAGAGCGTTGTAGAACTTGCGCTTGATCCAATGGTTATCCACAAACGTTGCTCCAAGATCTTGCATTTGTACGGCAAGAGCGATGAGGCGCCGGTACATTTCTTCGGGGGACTCTCCTTCATTCATGACGAAGTTGTCGGCCATGTTGTTCACTTCATCGAAACGAGAGCTTTGGATGCTTGCATTTCCGAGGAAGAGCTTGTCGAGTTTATCCCATGCTTCCTTGGCGGTCTTGAGCGAGCGGATATGAGCGCGGTCCTTTGGCATGACGGCCATGTGAATCATGTTGATGGCGGTGGCGTTGAGTTGGTCATCCACCACATCTCTTCTTGTCAAGCTCTTTGGGTCTCGTGGTGAGTAGCCTTCCTCGATGATGCGCCAAAAGCTCGGTAGATGCGCTGCGCACATGTGAACGCATTAAGAATTGCCAATTTTCAAAGTTATTTGACTCAAGTAACGGTGGTGAACCATGCAACAAGATATGTGGCATAGGTATTGGAACGTTTATGGTGTAATCACTTGGTGGTGGCACCGCATGGTTACTCCCTAGATGTTCCGCAACCGGTGTCTCATCCTTCCCCTTTGTTGAAGTGCCGATCTCCCCAAGCCCTTCCTTTTGTGGATCTTTTGTCGATTGCGCGACATAATCAACAAGAGGAAATGGGTTAACTTTTGGTGGGGTATCCTCGGCACATGCCTTAGGATCTATGATAGGGGTTGATTTTTGAGCAACCAACTCCATCATCATCGCCTTCATTTGGTTAACGATGGATGACTCCAATTTCTTGAGGTCATCCAACATAGCCGTTGTGCTATCGATGGGAGATGATGGAGCGGGTGGAACAAGGGAAGGTGACCCATTCACAGCCACATCTTGTTCGGCCATTTCTTAGGCGGTAAAGCCCGAGCAAGAAAACCTTGCTCGATACCACTTGAATGGATCGTAGCGAACAAGAGGGGGGGGGTGAATGGTTGCTACGTCAAGTTTTAGTCTTTTTCAATTTTAGCGGTGCGGAAGGTAAAGGTGAATCCTTTCGTGGTGACGGTGTTCCTACAATGATGCTAGAACAAGTGCAACAAGCAAAGGAACAAGCCAGATAGTAAGAGTAAGGAGCAGGACAACCGGATGGCGCGGAGACGAGGCGAGGTTTGTTTCCCGCAGTTCCTCTCACAAAAGAGAGTACATCTGCGTTGAGGAGGTGCTAGCCTCACACAAGAGGCTAGGCAGCCACACCACGAAGGAAGGCCTCACCTTCTTCCTCGAGAGAGCTCCACGAAGGTGCTCCCCCTTCTCCACTAAGGCACCGGTCGAGGCGGTGATTCCTTCACAAGGTTGGGGCGAGCTCCACACCACAAGGAGGCTCCCAACAACCCATGGAGCTAGTACAACACCAAGCTAGCCTCCATGGATGCACTTCCTCCAATGTCCCACCATAGGAACCCTACCACCAAGATCCACTAAGGAATAGCAAGTATTGGTGAAATCTCTCTTGGTAGAACTATAGATCGGGGTCTCCTCCACCACTCCTCAAAATTTGGGCAAGATTGGTTGGATGGTTGGGGAGATCCTCAAGGATTAAGCTCAGCAACAATGGAGGAGAGAGAGAGAGGAGAGATCAAAACGAGTTGGGGAAGAAGGGCCCCTTAAATAGGCTCCTCCAAATCCAACCGTTATGTCCTGTTTTCGCCTAAGCGGTACTACCGCTTTGGGTAAGCGGTACTACCGCTCTGAGTTCGAAATCCCACAGATCTAGTCCACGTGGACACAGAGCGGTACTACCGCTCGCGGTACCGCTCGAGGTACCGCAATAGGGTCCAAACCTTACTGGACTCGAAGCGGTACCACAGCGGTACCGAAGCGGTACTGCCGTAACTAGTTACGGTACCTGGGCGGTACCATGAGCGGTACTACCGCTCGCAAGCGGTACTACCGCTCCAGGTACCGCAGAGGTACCGTAACTCGTACTGTGGGTCAAATCAGCGCAGAACCTCAGAGCGGTACCGTGGGCGGTACTAGTAGGGGTAGCGGTACTACCGCTACTAGTACCGGTAGTACCGGTCTGGCAAAAACAGGTTTTCTCCCCTTTTCTCTCCAGCCATGTCACCTCGCAAAACACACACAAAACCGTGAAAACCTATAAACTACGCTTCAGTCCTCCGATCTTGACATGTCCAGCGAGGTCACCGTGCACTTGCAAATCTAAGAATGATACTCAAGGCACACGGTGAGATTACTCAAGTGTTGTCATCAAACACACAAAACACGGGGTTTAGACTTTGCTCTTTCAAGTTCTTACATGGCGCGAGATGAAGGCCATTATGCAAGCTCGTTTCGTTCCCACTAATTATTTGCGATCTATCTTTGATAAGTTGACCCTTTTGAGACAAGGTAGTAAGACTGTTGATACTTATTTCATGGACATGGAGATGCTTATGCAGCGTGGCCGTATCCGTGAATCACTTCAGATGACAATGCAGCGTTTCCTACATGGTTTGAAGTATGATATCAAAGGCATTGTTCGTCATCACAGTTTACACCACTATGAATGAGCTGCTACATCATGCAAGAGAAGCTGAAGCACATTTAGCTGAAGAAGCGCAAATCAAAGGTCGTGTTACGTGAGCTGGGCGCTACACGCCTAGGACGCCCCCATCTACGGCGTCGGCACCATCTTCGCGCTCCGCACCTTTTTCTACTTCGTCTAGCAAGCCGGTCTCCAATGTGTCCAACACAAAGAAGCCCGAACCGAGGAGGATTTGTGTGGGCTCCCATGCTTCACGCGGCGAGTTCGTAAAACTCGGGTCCCGTCTGGGTTTAAGCTACCCGACGATTACAATAATTTCGATGGCTTGCAAGATCCTGGAGGGTGTTTCTCAAGGCGTTCTGGAGTTCTTCCAGGGCCTTATGCGCTTCGTCTGTCCATTCGAACGAGTCCGAGTTCTTCAGGAGAGGGTAGAGTGGCGTGACCTTGTCGCCGAGTCGGGGGATGAAGCGACCGAGGGCTGCGACTCGCCCGGCGAGTTTCTGCGCGTCGACAAGGCAGGTTGGTCGCTTGGTTCGCATGACTGCCGAAGTCTTTTCCGGGTTGGGCTCGATGCCGCGTTTGGAAACGATGTAGCCGAGGAGTTGTCCGGAAGGGACCCCGAAGGTGCACTTCAAGGGGTTGAGTTTGATCTGGTAGCGCCGCAGATTGGCGAAGGTCTCGGCGAGGCTCGCCGACTAAGTCGTCCCGCCGAGTCGACTTGACCACCACGTCGTCTATGTAGACGTGGACGTTGCGTCCAATTTGGCTTTCCAGGCAGCTGTTCATGCACCGCCGGTAAGTAGCTCCGACGTTTCGAGGCCGAAGGTCATGGCCATGTAGCGAGAGGCGCCGAGCGGCGTGATGAAAGCCGTTTTCTCCTGGTCTTCCACTGCCATCTTTATTTGATTGTACCCGGAGTATGCATCGAGGAAGCATAGCGATTCCGACCCCGCGACCGCGTCGATGATATGGTCGATTCACGGTAGGACGAATGGGTCCTTGGGGTAGGCGCGGTTGAGACCGGGTGTAGTCGATGCACATGCGCCATGTCTTGTTTTTCTTCAAGCACCAAGACTCGGGTTTGCCAGCCATTTGGGGTGCTTGATTTCTATGATGAAGCCGGCGGCGAGTAGCCGGTTCACCTCTTCGGCGATTGCGCGCCGGCGCTCTTCCCCCACGGGTCGCATCGCTTGCCTAACGGGGCGTGTGGTGGGGTCGACGTGAAGTTTGTGCTCGCAAGTTCTCTCGGGACACCCGGCATGTCGACGGTTTCCGTGCAAAGACATCTCGATTCTC
The DNA here is from genome assembly GCF_022539505.1 of Lolium rigidum. NCBI lineage: Eukaryota > Viridiplantae > Streptophyta > Magnoliopsida > Poales > Poaceae > Lolium > Lolium rigidum. The sequence continues at coordinate 135,539,854 of NC_061509.1, read as the reverse complement.
GCGGAGGAACTTGATGAGCGCGCTTTCCTATTGGGCGGACAGGCCCGTCTCCAATGGTAACCTGCCTACTCGAGTCGTTCTCTACAAGATCTACTTGGCGAGTGTCGGTTGTAGGCTTGAAAGTTGCTGCGGGCGAGTCGAGCCTCGGCCGGCTTCTCGAGGATGGCGGGGTCGTTGCGGTCGACTGGGTACTTGGCGAGCTCGGCGGTGTTGTCGTGTTCCTCGGCGATGACAACATCGGCGAGCTTAGCGTCGTTGTCCTCGCATTCCACGGACATTTCTGGGTCGCCGTGGACGGTGATAATGCCACGAGGCCCGGCATCTTCATCATGTTGTAGGCGTAATGAGGCGTAGCCATGAATCTGGCAAATGCTTGGCGACCGAGGACGCAAGTGGTACGGGCTGCGGAAGTTGACCGCCTTGAATGTTATCCGCTCGGTGCGGTAGTTCACGGGCGTGCCGAAGGTTACCGGCAACGTGACCTTGCCGATCGGGAAGGCCTTCCGCCCCGGGACGATGCCGTGGAATGTGACTTTGGTGTTCTCGAGGCGCGAGTCAGGCAGGCCGAGCCTCCGGAAGGTCTCGTAGTACATGATGTTGATGGAGCTTCCTCCATCCATCAGAGTCTTCGGAAGCCAGTAATCGGCGACCTTGGGCCTGGCGACTAGCGTCACTCGGCCCGAGTACTCGATGCGTGGGGAGTGATCTTCACGGCTCCACGTGATGCTCGCTCGGACCCGCTGAGCCAACGGGGGACGTCGATGACGACTGCGTTTACGGCCACCGCCCTTGCGAGGACTTTCCTGTCGCGCCGGTCGCCGACTCCGGTGAAAGTATGGAGCGAGCCGGCGCTGCGGCCGAAACCGCCTTCCTTGTGTTGATCTTGGTCTTTGGTGCGGTCCTTGTACTGATTGCCGCCGTTGCTCTCCTTGGCACGACGGGCCTTCTCTATCCGCTTCGTGGAGAAGCAGCTTCGGTCGTGTGGGTGGAGGGCTTGCCCTCCCCGCCGTGGTAGATGCACGGGGCATCCAGCAGGCTACGCGCGTCGAACCGTTTGGGCTGGGGCCGGTCTTCTCTTGGGGCGCGGTTGTCTCGGCGAAAGGACTTTGCGTCGCGCTGCTCGTAATCAGCGTTGGCGACGAGTTCTATGTGACCGCCATCTGCGCGGCGCTTGCCGTTTCCTGACCGGCCGCCAAACCGGTAAGCCGCCACGGCGTGTGTCGGAGTGAGTGGGGCGGCGATTCTCGCCGCTGCCCGTACTGCCGTCCGAGTCGACCATTGGGTCTTCGCCGCCGTAGCGCCGGGCGATGTCAAAGAGCTCGACGATTGAGATGTTGTCCCCGCCGACGCGGCGGAGCTTGGCGCCGAGTGGCTCATATCGGCAACACCACCGAAGCAAGTAGATCGCCGTGTCGGTGCCGATGCCGCCGGAGGTCGTCCACATGTCCTCGCCAGCGTTGTACCCACCGGCGAGTCGATTCGCGCGGGCTTTGAACGCAGCGGTCCAGGTCCTCTATGGTGGTGGCGCGGGTATATGCGTCGGCGAAGTGTTGGATGAAGGCAGCGCGAGCCTCCTCCCACGAGTCGATGCTCGTTTGGGGTGAGGGTGTTGAACCAGTGACGGTTTACCCCATCCATCATGAGGGGCAGATAGCGGGCGGCGAGCAGCTCGGAGTAGCCCAGGATACCCATCGCCATGGTGTACAAATCGATCCAGACCGTGGGGTCAATGTGTGTGTCGTACTTTTCGATGTCGCAGGGGCCCTTGAACCCGACGGGGTAGGGCTCGCCCTTATCATGGGGTCGAAGCAGCGCCGGGCCGACTCGGTTGAACGCGCTTGGCGCAGGGCCTCGTCGATGAGGCGGTCGTTCGTGCGATTGCGCGCTCGCCATTCTTGGTCGTTGACGATGTGTGTGCGCGCGTCGATCGGCTGTCCGTTAGCGGCGACCATCGCCCGCGGAGGGCGTGGCTCGACTCGGTTATTGGTCGAGTGGGCAGCCCGTGGCACTGGAGGCGGGCAGTTATTGACGTTGGCGATCGCGCGATTCGCCGCGGCTGATGACGCGGCTCGACTCGCGGACGAACGCGAGCAGAGTCGTCCTTGGGAGTCGGCGGCGGCGTGCCGCTGCTCTAGGGCCTTGGCGTGCCGGACGAAGACTGTGCCGTCTCCCGTTTCCGGGGAGGCTGGCGAGGGCGGCTCGAGCCGCCGCGACGTTGTCGGCCGGCGACGAGTGGAGAGGCAGTGCCACCGGCGCCGACCTCTCGCTCGATGAGCCGGCCGTCCTCCAGGTGGAGGAGGGGGGGTGGTGGTGCTCCGTGTGCCACCCTGCCGGCGGCGACCCGACTCGATTCGGGGACTTCGTGGTTCTGGACTCGGGCGACCCGGACTTCTTCGTCCGGATCATCGAAGTTGAGGCGGCGCCGGGGAAGCCCTGCGCTTGGATGCGCTCCATGCGCATGCGATTGCGTTCGTTGCGAAGTGGGACACGGCTCTCGCCGAGTCCTCGTTCGAGGCGGACTCTCTGCCGCTCGACGAGCTCCTTTTTTCCTTTGCTCCTCCAGTGGCTGCCCGATGTGCTTCGATCTCGGCCGCGGTCGCGGCCGCAGGGAGTGGGGTGGAGAAGGGATCCGGTGGAGGTGGAGCATCGTCGCCAGTCGCCATGAAGACGGCGGTGGGGTGCTGGTACTGCGTGGCGTCGACAGAATCCGACTCGGAGTCGCTGCCGAAGAGGGGGAGGACAGAATCATCCTCAAAGTCGCTCGGGTTGGAGACCGGGTGATGGAGTCCCCGAACGACGCCGCGGTGATGGATCCGGGCCGCCGACGTCGTGGCGGTGGATCCGGCGACCGACGCCGTTGTCGCCGAATCGGCGTCGTCCTCCGTGGCCGACTCGGCCTCGACGTGTATTTCGCCGGTTAGGGGGAGAGTGGCGGTGAGGAGTTGTCCCGGCGCAAAGGGGTCGGGCAGCTGGCCGGGCGAGGCTCGAGGTCGCCGACGCCGGCGAGCCCGACGAAGAGGTTGACCGTGCCGACTGGCACCATCCAAGCGTGCGCGAGGGGCGATGAGGCCGGCTGGTAGGAGCTCGGCTGGATGTGGAAGAAGTTGCCTGTGGCGATCATCCTGCCGGAGGCGACCGACCGGCGTATCGGCGAGTAGGGCCTCACCGCAGCTCGGAGGCTTGATGTCTCATGCCCCACGGTGGGCGCCACTGTCGTGGATATGACCACGGCAGGTGCTACAGGGGGCAGTACTTCGTTGATGCGGGGGCAAGGGAACATTGCCATCTGCGGATCGAGGTGCACGGGACGCAAGGTTTTACCCAGGTTCAGCCCCTCCGGAGAGTAAAAGGCCTACGCCCTGCTAGATCTTATTGCTCAGTGAAGAATTATAATGAGGGGGCTCAGTCGGCGGCTACGCCAAGAGCTTACAGAGGGGGAGATTGGATCTCAGATGATCTGTCTTCTAGGGTCTAGCTCGGGGGTTTATATAGGCACCCCCGATCTAGGGTTACATGAGGATAACTCCGAATCATATCGGTTGCTACTAATCCGGGATTCGCCACCCCTCCTACAAGTAATCCCCTTCTCCAGTCGCGCAGATCTTCATCCAGAGATTGTGGCCCAGTCGCTACAGGCCCCAACCACCCGGTCGCCGCATGGCCCAGTCACCCAGTCGCTTGGGCGACTGGCAGCCTTTTTGGGCCTTCGTCTCCATGGCGAGTGAGACTGGCGACACACCCCCTTGAGCATATCCCCATCACTTCACCCAAAACACTTGGGATAAAACACTCTAATCCACTCCTGCGGAACAAGCCCTTAAGCATACCGCTTAATCACGCTTATATCGCCGCTTAGGCCTAATCCTATACGGTAGGCCTCCACTGCGCTTCGCTTTCCGCCTAAGCGTACGCTCAGCAGCGCTTTTTGAACCAGGCCAGAAAGGGAATATAAAGACAAAATCTATAGCAGGATAAATCTTCATTGCTGAAACTAAACACATATGGCAAACGGTAATGGAAAATTGGAAGCGACATGGCCTTCAAACATGCTTTCTGCTAGCCTTGATTACTACCATCCACAGATTTTCAATGATTCCTGAAACCTTGCTGGGAAAACATCAGGAACACTAGATAACCAGGAGAAGTACTCACGCCCAATCTCGGCTCGTTACAAAAATCACATCATAAGAATAGGAAAATCACATTAATTCCCTGCAAGGAATCAAAGAAGACCCTCAAGTTACTACATCTGGGTATGATTGAGGAGCCAAATAATTGAAAGAAAAATAGCCAAATCTCATGGATAAGGGGCGCTAAGGCCATGTACAGCGGGCAGCGCTTAGTTAGGCGCCAGGATTAATACCCTGGTTGGTAGTTACGAGCGATTCCAGTCCGACACTAAAATTTGAGTCGACGCTCCACCACAATTTTACCGCAACGGCCCGATTTTATTGCTCTCCGTGCTCGCGCATTAGCGTTGGAACCTTCTGACTCAATGACTCCTCCATGGACGCTAGCGATTTTGCTAGTTTTTCATCCCTCAAGCGCCAGGCAAGCGCCTTGCGTTGAAGATTCCCTAAGAAAGAAAATAAAGGGGATCACTCTAGACGGAAAGACTCTGTATCTCACCGTGATTGTGTTCCAGAAACCAGACTCCTGGTAGGGGTTGAGACGGAGGCGAGACCCCTTGTTGCAGAAAGATGGCGCATGGACGGTTGGGGCGGCCTCCTCGCCGACTTCGGGCTTCCTCCACGCGGAGAGGTGCCGCCAAGCTCGACGATGATTCCGTCGCCTACGGATCTGGCGGCATGGAAGGGGAGTGGTGTGCGCGGAGAGAATCGGGGATGGATTTTAGGGACGGGCGGAAACGTAGCGGGGCATGCTGAAGGGTGCGACGTGGTGCGGTGTTGGGGCGGACCAGGTAGGCCCGTGCGTAACGGGAGGACGACCAAACATATCGTGGATGGCAGAATAAGGAACCATTTTAGTCTTTTTAAGGGCATGTACAACGGGGACGCTAAGATGAGGCGCTAGGGTATAATTCCCAGCCGTTATGGCTCGTTCCCGGCCGATCGCAGGAAAAGGGATAGAGTCGACGCAAAACATAGAGCTGGCGCTTCGATTTTTCTTTCTCCCCCCAAACCGATTTGATTAGCGTCGGGTGCTATCCAGATGAATAAAAAGGACGCGAAAAAAAAAAGATTTGACAGAAACGTACGAGGGCAGGAAACTAACTTTCCATCGGTAAAATGAGCGCTTATCATTTTTCGCGTTGGGGAGATGGGCGCTTAGTTTATTTCCTAGCGTGTATGTAGCGCCTGTTATTAGCGTCCAGCATTGTAGAGTGAGCGCTTTGATGATTTTTTAATTTTAAGATAATTAACCTTTTCTCTGCAAGCGCCTACCTAAGCGTTGAGCATTGTACATGCCCTAAGTAGTAGAGATAGAGAAATAGGAGAAAAGAAGGAAAATATAAGTGGCGGCGGATGGGAGTTCGCTGACAGTGAGCCACTCCCGCGTCGGTGACCGAGTCTCCTTCTTCCCAAATCTCGGACGCCAATAGACAACCACAGTCCTGTGTTACCTGCTGCTTGTTGAACGCTCTTCTCATCTGTAACCACTCCTCCTAGTATTCAGGTGTAGACCGGATCGTGCGTGGGCAGCCGTTAGGCTCTCTCTCATATATTGTACTCGTATACAACGATTGTCTTCTCTGCTGTCTCAGAATTCGAAATCACAGAATAGCTCTCATCTTCTCCATCCGCCCGTGCGCGTCTCCTTCTCTCCTCCCACCCCGCGCGGGCTTCGGCGAATCTGCTTCCCCGCACCTCGGCGGCGGCGGAAATGGCGAACCCGCTCGCCAGGCTGCAGGTCCACCGCAAGCTCGCGCGGGACTACGCGCTCGACGGTCTCTACGACACCTCCATCATCATCTTCGACGACGCCCTCGCGCAGATCAACAAGTGAGCGCCCCAGCCCCCTAACACGCCCCACCTCCATCATAGACTATTTGGGGTTGAGAAAATCATCGTCTATTTTCACCGTTCTGCCGTCATATATGGCTCTAGTTAGGTCAAATCCCGCTTCGGTGTAAGTTCAGGGAACTTTTGAGTTTTGACTCGATAGCTTGGGCTTGTTTTTTAGACTTATTAGAGTTGTTGGAAGCGCCACAGAAAAGCATGCATGTAAAGCCTGTCTGGAAGTCAGAAAAGCACCTTGTTTATTGTGAAGTGGCGATGGGTTTTACCATGGTTGCATAACAGACATCGATGCTCTATTTCAACTTGAAACTTCCAAAACAATAGTGGCGTGTTTTCACTAAAACAGTGCAATAGACAATCCTTTTGCGGATCAACTTTCAGTTCCATTATGCAACTGTTCCAAAGAAAAATAGGCTCCTGTTCTTGTTCATTCGATTATTAGTTAGGTAAAATGATGGATGCGTGAATATTTGTTATATTAAATACTTAGATAATGCAATTTACCTATCTTGCTTCTTGCACTTTACTTGTTATCCTTCCTGTTCTGATAGATAAGACTTGATCATGCAGGCATCTGACTAATTTGGACGACGGTTTCACTCGCACAAAATGGATGAAATGTAAGCAAGGTATCAGTGAAGAGGTGGAGATTGTGAGGCAGCTTGATGCCCAAATGAAGTCCTTTAAAGAAGCTCCTGGGAGTGGGACAATGCGGTCCTCATCGCCTCCTATTCGCTCTAATAAATCATTTCTGTTCCAACCGTTGGATGAGTATCCAACATCATTGCCACAAACCTTTGATGACCCTGATGTGTGGGCGCCTCCAAAAGATAGACCAACCCGAAGGTTAACAAGAGGCCAATCTAGTGCCAAAAATCCTCCCAAGATGGAGCTTGGTCACGGGGTCCATCGAAGACTGGAACACCTAGCCGTCGTGCAAAGCCCAACGGGAGTAAATCAAGCTCTGTGGTGAGATCATCTACTGCTTCTAGCGCTGGTGGGAGGAAAGGAAAATCAAGTTTAAGCAAGGGTGATTCAGCGGTAATTTCTGTCAAGCAAATATTTTCTGTTCACTATAAACTCTTTATTTGATTTTTTTTTTGCTGCGGTTTGTTTTCTCTGTCTGCATCCGTGAATGAGAAAATACACATGTTCTGCGTATGTTTAAGAAATTAGACTTGTAGTGCTTCTTTTTCTTTTGGCACTGTTTACCTACCTATCTGCATAGTGCAAAAAGGATGGAAATTTCACGATATAATCTAAGGTACATACTCCCTCTGTTCCGTAATTCTTTGCCGTGATTGTATTCAAATTTGAACTAAAACCACGACAAGAATTATGGAAGGACGGCGTACTTCTTTTATAGTAGTGCTTGTATGTGTATGGCTTCAAAATGTTTGTAGATCCGTTATTTCTAGCATACCTTCTTGGTGTATTCAAAGTACGGTTAACAATTTTCTGCAAGGTACTGCTGAAGTCAATCACATGATGCCACTCAGTCCAACTTAGCACTTCTTTTGTATAAAAGCTAACTTGGGTTTCTCCATTTGTTCCTAAAACTATTTGTTCCTAAAACTATTTAAGTTTGTCTTAGTGAGAAAACATGCCTCTTTAGGGCCTGTTTGATTCACAGGATTTACAAAACACAGGAATAGGAAAAAAGTAGAAATAGAATGCCATGGCTTGTTCAATCCTTCAGGAATTGAAATCACAGGAATTTGTATTGCATGTTGTTTGGTTGCACCATGGAAAAAAACACTTCCTTTGTACCTGCCGAAGATGCAAGTAGCCCAACGACAGGCTTGTGTGGAGTTGAATAGAGGTCTTTTGGTGAAACTGGGGGAGGAATTGCTGTGAAGGATTATGTGTTTGCCATAGTTGTCATAGAAACAAGGGAAACTTTCTATGAGGCTGGACCTAAGGGAAAAATTCCTATGGGATTGCATGCAAAGTAGACCATAGGAAAAATTCCTATGGGTTCAAATCCTACGAACCAAACAAGCGCTATAGGAAAATTCCTAATGAATTGAACCCTACAGGAGGAATACCATCATCATCTATTTGTAGTTCCTTGCTGTTCATATTTCATAGAGACAAAATATGATGGTGCGCACAACAAGAATGATGTTGAAGTCACCAAGCATCTCAAAAGCAATCATCGACTGAAACAAGAGAGCATATGTTGTTATTTTTTAAGTTAAGGAACTGGAATCTTCATGTATACATTGTGTAAAATAATTTTCCTCTCTTGTTGAGTACCTTTATATGACATTCAGATTTCTTGAAATTTCTATTTTTTCTGATCTTTTTGTTTCAGAGTAGCGACGCCGAAGAAGGCAAGTCCAAGAAGTCACGATATGATGGGCCAGATGGGGACTTAGCTGCCATGCTTGAAAGAGATGTTCTAGATTCGACCCCAGGAGTGAGATGGGATGATGTTGCAGGACTTAGTGAGGCCAAAAGACTCCTTGACGAGGCCGTTGTGCTTCCTCTCTTGATGCCTAAATATTTTCAGGTAATGATTTATAATTTGGACTATGCTATCGTATGGACCTCCTCATACTTTCCACAATAAAGCGTCTGTTATTTTATTCACCCATTCTTTCTGCTATTTAACATCACGGCCAAGGATAATGTTGCTGTCTTTATTTGACAGCATGTGTGAGTAATCTGTACATCACACATGGCAGTTGTTCTTAAATACGACCGGTTTTAGGAAAACTTCATTCAGAATTATGTTCCAATCACCCTAACCACAATTTGAGTTTGTAACATTAGTAAATTATGATATTCCATGTAGTATATTATCTTCTCTCTTGTAACCTTTTCCATCCAGTCTAAATTACATCTAGCCTCATCATGTCCCTTTGGGTTTTATTTCTGATCAGGGTATTCGTCGACCTTGGAAAGGTGTTCTTATGTTTGGCCCACCAGGTACTGGAAAGACCCTTTTGGCAAAGGCAGTAGCTACAGAATGTCGCACAACATTCTTTAATGTTTCTTCTGCAACATTGGCTTCTAAATGGCGGGGGGAGGGTGAGCGCATGGTCCGTTGTTTATTTGAACTTGCAAGGACCCACGCTCCAAGTACTATCTTCATTGATGAAATTGACTCCCTATGTGCATCTCGTGGGTATGTGCACATACATTTTTCCGTTTGCCATGCAAGTTCAATTTCTATTGATTACTGCCAAGATAATGACAACTCCCTGAACAGCTTGTATCATAAATGAAGACACTCTTAATTTCTTTGTTTGGTAAACAAGTTACGTTTTGTAGAAGAGAATATTTCATGCTTTTACATCTTTCTTTTTAATAAAGCTCAACAAGCAAATGACAGAAAAATCTGAAATTGGTAGTTCTTTTATTTTATTTATAATCATTAGAAAATACTATGTCCAGCTTTATCAGCTTATGTATTTATTCAGAGCTTCTGGTGAGCATGAATCATTGAGGAGGGTAAAGTCTGAACTTCTAGTGCAAATAGATGGTGTTAACAATAGCTCTACCAATGAAGATGGTCAGCCAAAAAGTGTTATGGTTCTGGCAGCCACCAACTTTCCATGGGATATTGATGAAGCACTCAGGTTGGCAAACTATTTTCCGTGATATTTGCATATATTAATTTCTTAGAGTTGCTTCTGTTAGTATCAGAACTTCAGGAATAATATCCTGTTTTATACAAGATCATTGATTCCTTGAGTTGTACTGCTGTTGGAGTCCTTCAAAATGCAAAGAATCCTTTTGTTCAGTTCATGCTTCATTTTTCATTTACCGATTATGGCTTAAAATCAGAGCCTTGCGCATTTGTAACTTTTGTCACTGGTTAGTTTCATAAGGCCATGAGCCTTGTATAGATGTAATTTCCTGGAAGAAATAGGTTTATATCTTGTCTAAATTTAAAGTCAGTTCAGCATGTAAGTAGAAACACTTTGGATGAAGGACTAGAGCAGTATATATGATTGAATTAGTTGCTCCATGCAGACATTATACTTAACATTTACATCATTCACTAACATTTAAATCAGTGTAACCTTCTTGGCTAGAGTCATATCTGGTTGTTTTGACTTTTGACTGCTCTTACGCCTCCACCGTGATTAATGGCCGTTTTACCTAGCTGAAACGTCTATTGTAAAAACATTTTTTTTCTGCAGTGGGGACAACAATCTACAGCTTCTGTTATTTAATTCTACGTGGCTATTTCTTTGACAGTCAACGTGCTAGCTACATGCAATTATTGCAACTATATTTCTTTTACTACACTTTTGGTACATGTGTCTTTTTAACTCGGTGTATCTTGATTGGCTCAGGCGGAGGCTGGAAAAGCGTATTTACATTCCACTTCCAAGTTCTGAAAGCAGAAAGTCACTCATCAACATTAATCTTAGAACGGTTGAGGTATGGTGTAACTACAGTACTAATGCATTTCTTGCTCATATTTTCTTCTGTTGTTATATGTTCGATGTGATGTCTTTCGTTGTTTCATCCATTGGTACCGCGATGTGATGTCTTTCGTTATTTCATCCATTGATGCCGTTCATTTATCAGTACCGCGGTGTCTTATTTGACGATAAATTACCGTTTCGTATCTCCGGTTGCTTACTGCTTTTATACCAACAGGTATCTTCTGATGTTAACATCGATGAAGTTGCAAAGAGGACTGAAGGCTACAGTGGCGATGACCTTACAAATGTTTGCCGTGATGCTGCGATGAATGGCATGAGGCGAAAGATTGCAGGCAAGACCCGTGACGAGATCAAGAACATGTCGAAGGACTATATCTCGAAGGACCCAGTGGCCATGTGCGACTTCGAAGAGGCTTTGGCCAAGGTCCATAAGAGTGTTTCGCCCTCTGATATCGAGCGGCACAAGAACTGGAACGGGAAGTTTGCAATTTAATTATGTTGTGTTGTCGCTACTACCACTTTTCTTGTTGTCTGGGTAAGTTGCAATGTTCGTTTAATAATATGTCTCGTACAACTTATTTTCGAACCAAATGACCAAGTTATGTCTCGTAAAACTTGATTTTTGACAAACTCTCACTGTTCCTGTCTGGTTTCTTGGTGAATGGTGATATGTCGACCTGTGCATTGCTTCTAGGGTTTCTACCCTTTTATATCTGTTGTGCTTCTCCTCTTGCTATGACACACAAGCCTGGCTTGGCTTGGTGACTAATAGTTGTGTCTTGTTGTGCTGTTGATTGCACAGCAGCTCTATGAGCTGCGTGATCACTTTGGTGAAACTTGAGCCATGTGTGTGGCTCAGGTTTGGTCTGCCTATGGTTATCCTGGTTCTGTCCAGGTTTTGGACATGCACAAGTGTCCTTGACACTTGGTTTCACTCCCTGGCTAGTTACTGACTTGGTTTTAACCCCTGTATAGTTCTTCCCTTCTCTTTTGCAGGTTTCCAAAGATGAAGATGATCCAAGACAACTTCTTCCAAGACATGTAGTTTAGGATTTAGCCTAGGATTCAATTTCATGTAATCTTCTTTTTATTTTGCCTTTTATTCGTCCAATTCTTGTATAATGGATAATGTAAAGACATTGTATGTGTGTGTATATATCAATAAAGCTCAAATTTTCCTTATGAGCCCCATTGTATTTGTATCATCTATTTATGAATTATTTGTATATTCATATTGCAATTTGAAATTCAAAGTGATTTGAATTATGATGTGTATTAGAATTATGAATTCATATTTTATATTCTATATTGTTTGTCTTTTACTCATTTAGTTTTAAATTCAATATGACTTGTCAATTCAAATCAACTCCCAAATACACAAGTTACAAAAGAGATCATGTCGAAATTCTTAACTCACATTGCCTAACCCTAATTGCAATTGAGAGAGAACCTCGATCCCTCTTAGGTTTAGTTGCAATAAGGCGCGAAAATTTCCCTCGTTTTGTGATGAAATGCACATCCCAATTCTAAATCTACCATTCGATGATCCTATGTTCTGGGTTATTACACATAGCGGCCTCAACGGCTGCGTCCGCGACCGCGACCCGTAGAACCGGCCATGAATCGGGTGGGGGGTCGAGAAAGTGGACGGTGGCGCTAGGGTTTGTGTGAGGAGGAGCCGATGCCCGAGCACACCCCGTTGCTTACCCGGAGGCAGGCGTGGGCGGTGCTGCACATTTATTGCTTGGCCGAAGGTAGGAGAAGGTAGCTAGGTGGGCGGTGGCGCCATTAATCTTTGGCACACATGGCTAGGTCATTACGCTGACCGCTCATTCAACGGCTGCCAATCGGGCCCGAGGGCTTCCATCCGATGTGGCGCGCACGTTGGGCACCCCTCACGAATGGCCGACACGGGTTTCCGGCCCATCTACTGAGCTCAAAAACTAGCCGGATACTTTTGGGACGCGCCTGTGTGGCCTAAAAACTGCGCCGAACTCCCAAGTCACTATTGGGGGGTCGCTATAGGACGCGTCGGTGGAGATGTTGTAAGAGTCAGTCACTAACCCTTGAAGTAAAAAAAATCCCGGTAAACAAAATCCTTTTTGGTGTTGATCCAACTTTTTTAACAAACTATTGTCTATTGTTTTTTTGGCTAACTTTTTTCTTAATTTTTGGTAAGTTCTAAGCAGATCATAAAATAATTTCAGTGCGCACAGTTCAACAACCACTCTCCCCCTATCCCTGCACACACAGATAAAAGGTCCATTAAACTAAAAACAAAAATAAGAGATAAAATTAAGTTTGCTTCAAGCAAAATGGAATTGCCAAAGCAAAGGTTATAGAGTGTCCGCAAAAAATCTACATCTACATCTACACTACTTAAAAAGGAGGAATGTGTTCCTTATTCTGCCCACACACCAATACGTCAAAGAGTTTCGTCGTCCAATATTCTCCCCACGTTGGTCCGTTTCATCGTCATCGTCGTACCCCTCACTCTGGCCCCACCTCAACCGAACCCGTCTCTACTCCCGCACCGCGTCCTCCACTCTATCCCCTCGCATCCGGTCGCCAACGCATCCGCCTCCTCCTCGTCTACACCACCTCCACCGCGCAGATCCGGCCGCCATTGCCATCTCCTCGGATGCCACCGCCTCCACCGCGTGGACCCGGCCGCCATCACCATGTCCTCGTCCCTCACCGAGGAGAAGAAAAACACGATCCCAACTCGCATAGCGCCACCGATCCCAACTCTCGTCGCGCACCTTCCATCACTCCCCCGCCCAACCTTGGCTGCGTCCACATCCGCGAGAACCTCCCCGCATCCTCTCTCTGACAGGTCATGCATGGAGCGGTGGGAGATATGAAGCGCTCGCCAATTTCTGACCCCATCAAGGTGCACTCACGCTCTTCATCGGCACCGTGTCCCCTTCAAACTCTACGAGTATGTACTCTGCTCGATCTGCATTTTTGTGGATCCTAGATCGTAGATTGAATTGAAGATCTGTATTTTTGTAAGGGAGCATCCAGGCATAGGTGGCGTCAGGTAGGCCGTGAATTGAAGATCTGCAGTCCGGCTAATCAGGTAGGCCGTGAATAAGGAATACCTCCACACCCCGCTCCAGATCCTCTCCACCAGATGAAGTTGTTTGATTCCATTCACGCCAGAGTAACCCACCCTATCTTACCACTGTACGTATGCTATCTTCTGAAACTTTCATTCTTTTTAATCAGGAAGCACCTTGCTATTATATTGGGGCAATCTGAATAGTTCATCTATCTATATAATCGTTGCACACTAAGGTCTGTAGTTTTACATATGATGTGCATATATGATTTGTCTACTTGAGTAGGCGAGTAGCACCACATGAATATTTATCCGATAAACTGTGGTCTGCTATGCAGTTGAAGATATTTTAGGTTTTATTTCGTAAGTGTGACGATTACTTCTCTATTACGAGTGTTAATTCGTTTGAGTCAGGTCTAGAGGGCTTCCCCTAAATTTATACAATTTGGTATTCCTTAAATCACTTGGTATTCCTTAAATCAATTATTATATGGCAAAAATTCATGGATGTTTTCTTGTCTTGTGTTTTTTAGGAAGACTTCTTTGTTTGACTACGAGGGCCACTGCACGTGTTAAGAACTGTCAAATAAGGTTTTATTTTACTCTTGCGTGAATGGAATCATTGGACATTGATACTTTTGTAACATCTCAATTCTTTATGATTACCAGATGTGCAATCCTCACTGAGGACTTCCAATCCTGAAAAGATGATCTTCTGGTTACCATGATTCTTACTTGAATTCAGAAGTATCCAGCTCATACTAACTTTATCTGCAGTAACCTATTTTGGATGTTGATAAAGATATGAAGTTCTATGTAGGTTGTCGATCATGATTTTCTTGCAACAAGTTTACCATTTCACATGTGCTCCGGCCGTGCTTCATTGAATGAAAGATGATATATTATGGTGTTCCAATAATTCCTTGTAGAAGCTGGCACAAGAGAAGGTAACTAGGTGCAAATTTAGTTCCAGTTGCTTGATCACCTGCCTGTGAAAAGTAACCGTTTAAAAAATGTTTTGACAGAGATATGATGGCCTACTTTGTTACTGCATAATGAAATCATCAATGGATGTGTGGATACTTTGTGGATACCCGCGAGTGGTGGGTTCTTAGGTGAGTGATTCTGCACACTGAATCTCAATCCTTCATTCTATTTTGCTTCTTACACTTGTAGCCTAAGAACTGAGATTCACTCAAAAAACGATAGCACGAGTCTTGAATAGATTGCGATATTTCAATATGCTTGAAAATTAAACACCACTCGTGTGTGTAAAATTCTATCATGTACAATAGTTATGCTAAGGTAGGATTTGAGGAACTCTTGCCTGTTTATCAAACACCAGAAAACAATAGTATCATGTAGCAAATTTTCCCATCTTATAATTGCCACTGTACTTTTCAGAGAGAACAATAACTCTGATTCCCCTCTGATTCCTTCCTCCCCATGCCCGATTTCAGGTCTTGGTGTTTATTTGAATTAATTATGGTTGGTTGGTTTCGAATTGCAGAAGTGCTCCCGACTCTTGCTCGAGGTGAACCTGGACAAATACAGGGTTGAAGAGGTAAAGATGGAATTCATTTCGTTTATTCATGTGATGTTTCCACAAATTTTGTCCTTTTCATCATGTGCATTAGATTTTGTTGAAGCTGTTCACTTGTTCCCTTTCTATACAACCAAAAAAGTTGTAATATGCCATAGCACTGTTACTCCTGAGGCTCGGTCATATCCACATGAATATAGAATTTCCAAATCCTAACGCAGATGTAAGTGATGTTGTGCTCATCATGATTAAATTTATACTCCCGCTCATATCAGTCCTAACCTTGAATTAAATTATTCTTTGTTACTCATTTAGTGTTGTGGTGATACTACTGATACCTTGATGTGTGGCATTGATCTGAAAAAGAGTGCTGAGAAGATGAACAAAACATTAGGAGAATAGCTAAAGGTGTGAATTGGTGCGCCGTTGTAGACCAGCATCAATTTATAATATGTTTGTCTTATAAAAGAGAAAAAATATGCTGAATTGGACAATTATAATAAGCATGCATCCGCATCTGTCATTTGAAAATGTTCTCTGCAGTCTCACGCAAAATTCTAGGCCTGGTTACCATTTTTATCATTCTGAATAGTAAATATTATCAAATAGAATGTTTTATGTTTTTCCATTTTAGTATTGAATTTAGCAACGCATTTGGCCAATAGCTCACATTCTCCCCGGAACAATGTTTCAAGTATTGTGCATCAGACCATACTGATGTGTAATTGAAGGAGATATGCCCTAGAGGCAATAATAAAGTGGTTATTATTTATATCTTTATGTTTATGATAAATGTTTATATATCATGCTAGAATTGTATTAACCGAAACATTAGTACATGTGTGATATGTAGACAACAAGAAGTCCCTAGTATGCCTCTTAAACTAGCTTGTTGATTAATGGATGATTAGTTTCATAATCATGAACATTGGATGTTATTAATAACAAGGTTATATCATTATATGAATGATGTAATGGACACACCCAATTAAGCGTAGCATAAGATCTCGTCATTAAGTTATTTGCTATAAGCTTTCGATTCATAGTTACCTAGTCCTTATAACCATGAGATCATGTAAATCACTTATACCGGAAAGGTACTTTGATTACACCAAACACCACTCGCGTAAATGGGTGGCTATAAAGGTGGGATTAAGTATCCGGAAAGTATGAGTTGAGGCATATGGATCAATAGTGGGATTTGTCCATCCCGATGACGGATAGATATACTCCGGGCCCTCTCGGTGGAATGTCGTCTAATGTCTTGCAAGCATATGAATGAGTTCATAAGAGACCACATACCACGGTATGCAGTAAAGAGTACTTGTCGGAGACGAGGTTGAACAAGGTATAGAGTGATACCGAAGATCAAACCTCGGACAAGTAAAATATCGCGAGACAAAGGGAATTGGTAATGTATGTGAATGGTTCATTCGATCACTAAAGTCATCGTTGAATATGTGGGAGCCATTATGGATCTCCAGTATCCCGCTATTGGTTATTGGTCGAGTGAGTACTCAACCATGTCCGCATAGTTCTCGAACCGTAGGGTGACACACTTAAAGTTGGATGTTGAAATGGTAGTTCTTGAATATGGAATGAAGTTGGAATATTTGTTCGGAGTCCCGGATGTGATCCCGGACATCACGAGGAGTTCCGGAATGGTCCGGAGAATAAGATTCATATATAGGATGTCATTTTATGTGAATAAAATGTCGCGGAAGGTTCTATGGAAGGTTCTAGAAGGTTCTAGAAAAGTCCGGAAGAAACCACCAAGGAAGGTGGAGTCCACAAGGGACTCCACCTCCATGGCCGGCCAGCTCTAGTGGGGATGGAGTCCCAAGTGGACTCCACCATAGGGGGCCGGCCACCCCCACATGGGAGGTGGGAATCCCACCTTTGGGTGGGAGTCCTAGTTGGGCTAGGTTTGCCCCCTCCTATGGAAGGTTTTGGTTTCGGGTCTTATTCGAAGACTTGGACACCAACACTTGGGATCCACCTATATAATGAGGGGCCAAGGGAGGGGGCCGGCCACCCCAAGACCACAAGCTGGCCGCCCCCATAGAGTGGCCGGCCACCCCCTCCCAAACCCTAGCTTTGCTCCTCCACTTCATATTGCCCGGTTTGCTTAGCGAAGCTCCGCCGGACTTCTACACCGCCACCGACACCACGCCGTCGTCTGCCGTCGGATTCAAGAGGAGCTACTACTTCCGCTGCCCGCTGGAACGGGAGGTGGACGTCGTCTTCATCAACAACCGAACGTGTGACCGAGCACGGAGGTGCTGCCCGTTCGTGGCGCCGGAACCGATCGTGATCAAGATCTTCTACGCGCTTTTGCAAGCGGCAAGTGAACGTCTACCGCAGCAACAAGAGCCTCATCTTGTAGGCTTTGGAATCTCTTCAAGGGTGAGACTCGATACCCCCTCGTTGCTACCGTCTTCTAGATTGCATCTTGGCTTGGATTGCGTGTTCGCGGTAGGAAAATTTTTGTTTTCTATGCAACGTTATCCTACAAGTGGTATCGGAGCCGTGTCTATGCATAGATGGTTGCACGAGTAGAACACAATGGTTTGTGGGCGTTGATGCTCTTGTTATCTTTAGTTGAGTACTTTGCATCTTTATGGCATAGTGGGATGAAGCGGCTCGGACTAACTTTACATGACCGCGTTCATGAGACTTGTTCCTCGTTCGACATGCAACTTGTATTGCATAAGAGGCTTTGCGGGTGTCCGTCTCTCCTACTATAGTAAAGATTCAATTTACTCTTCTATTGACAACATTAGTATCAACGTTGTGGTTCATGTTCGTAGGTAGATTAGATCTATATCGAAAAACCCTAAACCACGTAAAATATGCAAACCAAATTAGAGAGCGTCTAACTTGTTTTTGCAGTGGTTTGGTGATGTGATATGGCCATAATGTGATGATGAATATGTATGAGATGATCATTATTGTATTGTGGCAACCGGCAGAGCCTTATGGTTGTCTTTAAATTTCATGTTGAGTAGTATTTCAAAGTAGTTGTAATAGTTGCTACATGGAGGACAATCTTGAAGACGGCGCCATTGACCTTGGTGCTTCGCCGACGATGATGGAGATCATGCCCGAAGATGATGGAGATCATGTCCGTGCTTTGGAGATGAAGATCAAAGGCGCAAAGACAAAAGGGCCATATCATATCACATATGAACTGCATGTGATGTTAATCCTTTTATGCATCTTATTTTGCTTAGATCGCGACGGTAGCATTATAAGATGATCCCTCACTAAAATCTCAAGATAATAAAGTGTTCATCCTTAGTAGCACCGTTATCAAGTCTTGTCGTTTCGAAGCATCTCGTGATGATCGGGTGTGATAGATTCAATAAGTACATACAACGGGTGCAAGACAGTTTTGCACATGCGGATACTAAGGTGGCCTTGACGAGCCTAGCATGTACAGACATGGTCTCGGAACACATGATACCGAAAGGTAGAGCATGAATCATATGGTTGATATGATGAACACTTTGAGTGTTTGCCAATGAAATCACACCTTTTCTCGTGATGATCGGGTTTAGGTGCGGTGGATTTGGTTCGTGTGATCACTAAGACAATGCGAGGGATATTGTTTTGAGTGGGAGTTCATCTAGATTTTTAATTATGTAGAATTAAAATTTGAACTCAATTTGTCATAAACTTAGTCTAAACTATTGCAAATATATGTTGTAGAGATGGCGTCCCCAATCAATTTTAACCAGCTTCCTAGAGAAAGAAAAGCTTAAGAGCAACGGTAGCAACTTCACTCGATCGGTTCCGTCATGTGAGGATCTTCCTCTCTCGGCGGAAATCTGCAATATGTGCTTGATGCACCGCTAGGTGACCCTCCTGTGTAAACCGAAACCGATGAAGTAAAAGCTGTTTACGCGACTCTGAAAACCTCGGTACTCTCAAGTTCAAGTGTGCCATCTTATGCAGTCTGGAATCCGATCTTCAAAAACGTTTTGAGCACCACGATCCTCATGAGTTGATGAAAGAGTTGAAGACTATTTTTGAGACTCATGCGGTCGTGGAATGCTATGAAGCATCGAAACAATTTTTCAGCTGTATGATGGAAGAAGGCAGCTCCGTTAGTGAGCACATGCTCGCCATGACCGGGCATGCGAAGAAACTCAGTGACTTGGGAATAGTGATTCCTAATAGACTGGGGATTAATCGTGTCCTTCAATCACCGCCACCAAGTTACAAGAACTTTGTGATGAACTACAATATGCGGAACATGAACAAGGAGTTACCCGAACTCTTTGGCATGCTAAAAGCCGCCGAGATTGAGATCAAGAAAGAGCACCAAGTGTTGATGGTCAACAAGACCACCGAGCTTCAAGAAACAGGGCAAGTCTAAGGGAAAATTCAAGAAGGGTGGCAAGAAAGCTGCCACGCCTCCTCGTGAAACCTAAGAACGGCCCTAAGCCCGATGCTCGAGTGCTATTACCGCAAGGAGAAGGGACACTGGAAGCGTAATTGCTCCAAGTATCCGGCTGATCCGAAGAGCGGCCTTGTCAAGAAGAAGAAAGAAGGTATATATGATATACATGTTATAGATGTTCATTTCACTCGGTTCTCGTTCTAGTACCCGGGTATTTGATACCGGTTCGGTTGCTCATATTTGTAACTCGAAACAAAGAACTAAAGAATAAACGACAACTCGCCGAAGGATGAAGTGACGATGCGCGTTGGAAACGGATCCAAGGTCAATGTGATCGCTAGCCGGCACACTTCCTCTACATCTACCTTCGGGATTAGTTTTAAGCCTAAATAATTGTTATTTTGTACCTGCGTTGAGCATGAACATTATATCCGGATCTTGTTTAATGCAAGACGGTTATTCATTCAAGTCCGAGAATAATGGTTGTTCTATTTTTATGAATAATATCTTTTATGGTCGAGCACCACAAAAGAATGGCTTATTTCCGTTAGATCTCGATAGTAGTGATACGCATATACATAACATTGATGCTAAGCGAATTAAATTGAATGATAATTCTACTTATATGTGGCACTCGCCGTCTTGGTCATATTGGAGTGAAACGCATGAAGAAACTCCATACCGATGGATTACTAGAATCACTTGACTTTGAGTCACTTGATAGATGCGAAGCATGTCCGATGGGAAAAATGACTAAGACTCCATTTTCCAGTATGATGGAGCGAGCTACCGACTTATTGGAAATCATACATACCGATGTGTGCGGACCAATGAGCGTAGCATCGCGCGGTGGTTATCGTTATGTTCTAACCTTCACAGATGATCTGAGTAGATATGGGTATATCTATTTCATGAAACATAAATCCGAAACTTTCGAGAAGTTTAAGGAATTCCAAAGTGAAGTAGAAAATCAACGTAACAAGAAGATTAAATTTCTACGATCAGATCGTGGAGGTGAATATCCGAGTTATGAGTTTGGCATGCATTTAAAGAAATGCGGAATACTTTCACAATTGACACCACCGGGAACACCACAACGAAACGGTGTGTCCGAACGTCGTAATCGAACTCTCTTAGATATGGTTCGTTCTATGATGTCTCTTACTCGATTTGCCGTTATCTTTTTGGAGTTATGCATTAGAGACAACCGCATTCACTTTAAATAGAGCACCATCAAAATCCGTAGAAACGACACCGTATGAATTATGGTTTAATAAGAAACCTAAGTCGTCGTTCCCGAAAGTTTGGGGTTGCGAAGCCTATGTAAAAAAGTTACAACCGGACAAGCTAGAACCCAAAGCGGAGAAATGCGTCTTCATAGGATACCCTAAGGAAACTATAGGGTACACTTTCTATCACAGATCCGAAGGCAAAATCTTTGTTGCTAAGAACGGAACCTTTCTTGAGAAAGAATTTCTCACTAAAGAAGTGACCGGAAGAAAAGTAGAACTCGATGAGATTGATGAATCTATACTCGCTGATCGCAGTAGCGCAAGATCGGAAGTTGTACTCGTACCGCCTACACCGGCAATAAGAGGAAGCAAATGATAATGATCATGAAACTTCGAACGAGGAAACCATCGAATCCTCGCAGATCGACAAGGGAACGTACCACTCCCGATTGGTTTGATCCTTGTCTAAATGTCATGATTGTGGATAACAATGATGAGGACCCCGCGACGTATGAAGAAGCGATGATGAGCCCGTATTCCAACAAAAGGCAAGAAGCCATGAAATCCGAAATGGGATCCATGTATGATAACAAAGTATGGACTTTGGTAGACTTACCCGAGAGCCGAAAGGCTGTCGAGAATAAATGGATCTTCAAGAGAAAAACAGATGCCGATGGTAATATTACTCGTCTATAAAGCTCGACTTGTCGCAAAGGGTTTCCGACAAATTCAAGGAGTTGACTACGATGAGACTTTCTCACCGGTAGCGAAGCTAAAATCAGTGAGGATTTTGTTAGCAATAGCTGCATTTTTCGATTATGAGATTTGCGCATGGATGTCAAAACGGCGTTCCTTAATGGAGACATTGAGGAAGAGTTGTATATGGTACAACCCAAAGGTTTTGTCGATCCTAAAAATGCCGACAAAGTATGCAAACTTCAGCGTTCAATCTATGGACTCGAAGCAAGCATCAAGAAGTTGGAACCGACGCTTTGATAAGGTGATCAAAGACTTCGGGTTTATACAGATGTCATGGAGAGGCCTCGTATTTACAAGAAAGTGAGTGGGAGCTCGTAGCATTCCCGATATTATATGTAGATGACATATTATTGATCGGGAATGATATAGAACTATTAAGCAAGTGTTAAGGGTTATTTGAATAATAGTTTTTCAATGAAAGACCTTGGTGAAGCATCATATATATTAGGCATCAAGATTTATAGAGATAGATCAAGACGCCTAATAGGGCTATCACAGAGTACATATCTCGGACAAGATTCTAAAGAAATTTAGAATGGACGAAAGTAAGAAAGGGTTCTTACCTATGTTACTGTGCAAGGTATTGAGTAAGACTCAAGGACCGGCTACGGCGTAAGAAAGAGAAAGGATGAATAATATCCCCTATGCCTCGGCAGATAGGATCTATCATGTATGCCATGCTATGTACTAGACCGGATATAGCACATGCCGTTAGTTTGACTAGCAGATATCAAAGTGATCCAGGAATGGAACACTGGACAGCGTCAAGAATATCCCGAAGTACTTGAAAAGAACTAAGGATATGTTTCTTTGTTATGGAGGTGACCAAGAGCTCGTTGTAAACGGTTACACCGATGCAAGTTGGAACACCGATCCCGATGACTCTAAGTCACAACTGCGGTACGTGTTTATATTGAATGGTGCCGCAGCAAGCCGGGCAAGCTCGAAGCAAAGGCACTGTGTGGCGAAGTCTTCAACGAATCGAGTACATAGCGGCTTCGGAGGCTTCATCGAAGCGGTATGGATGAAGAGGTTCATTGTAGAGCTCGGTGTGGTTCCTAGTGCATTGGACCCATTAATCATTTACTCGTGATAACATGGGTGCCATCGCCAATGCACAAGAACCAAGGTCACACAAGAGGCTGAAGCATATCAAGCTGCGTTACCACTCGATTCGCGAGTACATCGAAGATGGAGAAGTAAAGATTTGCAAAGTACACACCGATCTGAATGTAGCAGATCCGTTGACTAAAGCTCTCCCTAGGGCAAAGCATGACCAACACCGAATGCCATGGGTGTTAGGTATATTACTATGTAATCTAGATTATTGACTCTAGTGCAAGTGGGAGATCGAAGGAGATATGCCCTAGAGGCAATAATAAAGTGGTTATTATTTATATCTTTATGTTTATGATAAATGTTTATATATCATGCTAGAATTGTATTAACCGAAACATTAGTACATGTGTGATATGTAGACAACAAGAAGTCCCTAGTATGCCTCTTAAACTAGCTTGTTGATTAATGGATGATTAGTTTCATAATCATGAACATTGGATGTTATTAATAACAAGGTTATATCATTATATGAATGATGTAATGGACACACCCAATTAAGCGTAGCATAAGATCTCGTCATTAAGTTATTTGCTATAAGCTTTCGATTCATAGTTACCTAGTCCTTATAACCATGAGATCATGTAAATCACTTATACCGGAAAGGTACTTTGATTACACCAAACACCACTCGCGTAAATGGGTGGCTATAAAGGTGGGATTAAGTATCCGGAAAGTATGAGTTGAGGCATATGGATCAATAGTGGGATTTGTCCATCCCGATGACGGATAGATATACTCGGGGCCCTCTCGTGGAATGTCGTCTAATGTCTTGCAAGCATATGAATGAGTTCATAAGAGACCACATACCACGGTACGAGTAAAGAGTACTTGTCGAGAGACGAGGTTGAACAAGGTATAGAGTGATACCGAAGATCAAACCTCTGGACAAGTAAAATATCGCGAGACAAAGGGAATTGGTAATGTATGTGAATGGTTCATTCGATCACTAAAGTCATCGTTGAATATGTGGGAGCCATTATGGATCTCCAGCATCCCGCTATTGGTTATTGGTCGAGTGAGTACTCAACCATGTCCGCATAGTTCTCGAACCGTAGGGTGACACACTTAAAGTTGGATGTTGAAATGGTAGTTCTTGAATATGGAATGAAGTTGGAATATTTGTTCGGAGTCCCGGATGTGATCCCGGACATCACGAGGAGTTCCGGAATGGTCCGGAGAATAAGATTCATATATAGGATGTCATTTTATGTGAATAAAATGTCGCGGAAGGTTCTATGGAAGGTTCTAGAAGGTTCTAGAAAAGTCCGGAAGAAACCACCAAGGAAGGTGGAGTCCACAAGGGACTCCACCTCCATGGCCGGCCAGCCCTAGTGGGGGTGGAGTCCCAAGTGGACTCCACCATAGGGGGCCGGCCACCCCCACATGGGAGGTGGGAATCCCACCTTTGGGTGGGAGTCCTAGTTGGGCTAGGTTTGCCCCCTCCTATGGAAGGTTTTGGTTTCGGGTCTTATTCGAAGACTTGGACACCAACACTTGGGATCCACCTATATAATGAGGGGCCAAGGGAGGGGGCCGGCCACCCCAAGACCACAAGCTGGCCGCCCCCATAGAGTGGCCGGCCACCCCCTCCCAAACCCTAGCTTTGCTCCTCCACTTCATATTGCCCGGTTTGCTTAGCGAAGCTCCGCCGGACTTCTACACCGCCACCGACACCACGCCGTCGTGCTGTCGGATTCAAGAGGAGCTACTACTTCCGCTGCCCGCTGGAACGGGAGGTGGACGTCGTCTTCATCAACAACCGAACGTGTGACCGAGCACGGAGGTGCTGCCCGTTCGTGGCGCCGGAACCGATCGTGATCAAGATCTTCTACGCGCTTTGCAAGCGGCAAGTGAACGTCTACCGCAGCAACAAGAGCCTCATCTTGTAGGCTTTGGAATCTCTTCAAGGGTGAGACTCGATACCCCCTCGTTGCTACCGTCTTCTAGATTGCATCTTGGCTTGGATTGCGTGTTCGCGGTAGGAAAATTTTTGTTTTCTATGCAACGTTATCCTACAAGAATGTCTCCAGTGAGTTACTCACCTTGATTTCCACCTGGTTTTCAGGAGGTCTGGAGATAAGGGCGCATGTCAACCCAGGATATAGGCATATGGAGGCACTCATTTTAGCATCCCAGACATCACTATCCTGTCTCGTCCCAAGTTTTATAGTGGCACATCATTAGATAAGCAGATGCGAAGGCCTGATTACCTCAAAAACTATAATTTACAACATCGTGCAACAGCCTTCAGTTGTTCTCTTGGTTCAATTACACCATTACTTATTTGGAGAACTGTCGAAGACTTCATGTTGGGACCATGTCATCTCTTGATTTATGGTAGCAGATGTAAAATTTAATAAGTTTTAGGCTTCTCTTAGAGTTTTCTAATCGCTACACTCGGTACTTGTAGATTTCTTTGAGGAAAAGGTTGGAATGTGTGTATGATTAATTCATCTGATTTATGAGCTACGATGACACTTATGTTGCAGGTACACATACTTTAGCTCTTCTCTTTTATTAAGCTTGATCTGCATATCATATCATTATCTCTGCTCATCACATTTCTTAGAGTAGTGTTATTGTTTTAAAAGGTCTATTTGATCCAGAACAATAGATCCATATATTTATTTTCTTTGATTCGATATTTTCTGAAAATCATTTTACTATTGTTTTGACAGCCCTTTTATATGAAATACCAATGGTGTATAAATCTACATGCATTTTTTTATGTTACTTACTGGTTAAAGTAATTATACATTCATGCGTTATTATTGTGCCCTTCACTTGCGCAGCTTGAGTTAACTTGAAGTGATTTAGTTGTTCAATTTCTTGATTAAATGCAGTTATCGGAAGGAATTGGAGTAGCCTCACTGGCTTCATGGCAAAACAAATGTGAATCCCTTGTACGCCTATGATGTTTTTTGTTCGTCTATATTTGCAGCACAATACGAAAATTAAACTTATTTTTATTCGTTTGGACTAATGATTGCTCTTCACCCACATCCCGCCTCCAAGGTCCGCCACCTACGATGGACTGCCCTCTCCAACGGACTAGCCACCGCTCGACTGACAATGTGCTTTTCAGGTATTACCCCTTCATTTCCCTTCATTCTTTTTGTCCCTGAATGGATGTATTGGAATTGTAAGGTTAATTTTTTTATGAAACAAGACAAAAGCTTTGCCTTTTATAATGATAAAGGAGGAGCAAACATAAACAGGCCAAGGCCTAACCAGAAACAAAAAAAGGAAACAAAATCAGGTAATTAGCTCCGCTAAGTGCTTCACTCCCGCCAGAATCAAGTTTATGCTCTCATTTTTTGATTTTTTGCATCAGCGCTGAAGGCAACGAGGATTTGTTGTTGAAGGTTTTTGCATATTTTTTTCTTCCAAATCTCCTAGAAATGAGGGTGATGGTGGATCTTAGCCCTGCAGGGTTGTCGGTCGGAGACTTTGCCATAGCTAGCCTGTAATGGAGAACCGTGTCATGGCTAGACCTGAGATCCATCAATAGGGATGGACAATAAAGCCAAGCGGCTGCAGAATGCCATATTCTTCCAGAGTAGCAACACTCGAAAAGGAAGTGTGTAGCGGTCTCAGGATAACATTTGCACAATTGACAGAACGTTGTAAGGTTGATTCTTGGAGGAGCGAATGGGTATTAGTTGAATAACATCTTCACTAGACTTTGCATGGTGTTTTTGTTGCAATATACAAGTGTAATCAGCATGGGATTGTTCCACAATACTTAAAAGTTCCCCAGTGGAATCATCTCAGCCTTTTGTTCGTGTAGTGTACATCAACTTATTCTGAATAATATCTGTGGCAGCACATTACTTATGTTAACCAATTTATCCCCCTAAAATATCTTAGAACTCTATTTTAAATTCTAATATTATGTTCTCGATATTGCAGGGAAAGCAAAAAATACATGCATGAAACTGATGAAACAATGGGCGTGGCAAGCTAGAAAGCAACACATTTTAACAATAATATTGTTCCTTAAAACTATGATTTTTTCTGATAGGTTAGTTTTGCATTATAATCTTTGTGATTTTATCTGGGAGTATTGTAATGCTGGAGTTTATCTTTTATTCTGAGTTTTCATTGATTACTACAGATAACAGTGAAAGAGTGATGTTTATCTCATGTACTCCATGGAACTGTAATAGATAAGTAATTATTCTATATAGACTTCTAGCACTGGATATATCATTATAAATGTGCAGTTGGTGAATGATTGGCAACTACATTTTTGGATACATTTACCTTGAAAAGATGAAGTCTAAAACTTTTTTGTTGCCACTTTTTATTATGCTGAAGACATGGCAGGGCCTGTGACTACACAATTAGTAAGTGTATTGATGTATAACTTGGATGTAATAACTATTAACCTCTTGCATTATAGGAAAAAATAGAAGATGTTGGGTGCAATATTATTTTGTATTGTGAAAAAATGGAGTAGAGCTAGACGGTTGTAATGCCGATCTGTAAAATAATCTTTTTGTAGTTTTCGGACCCCGTAAACTTGAGGACCAGATCATATGCACTTAATTCAGGCACTGTATGAAACATTATTGCTCATGAACTTAAGGGCCAACTCATTGGTTGGAACCACGCACGCATATGCACTACAATGTTGCCTTGTTATTGCGTTCGATATTATTATGTTGTAATACATTATGATATCCCTGATTTATTTTAAATTTTCAGAGTGAAGTTGTGAATTATATGTGCATTGAGAAATGAAATTTGAAAACCCGTGGCAACGCACGGGCATATACACTAGTTGTACAAAAACAAGCTACAAAGTGACATTCAGTTGATGTCGGCTGCTACTCCTCTTCCACTACAGTATTTTTGTTCATGGCCTTAGCCAACTTCAATGTAATGAATTCCTGGCCTTAGTCGACATGTTAGAAAAATTTGTATTGTGGACCCACTATTCACAAAGTCAACATCAAGTAGAGCTGAATTCCACTTCATCCATAGTAAGATGTAAGACGTCGTAAATTGAGACTTTGACAGACAATCACTCCAACAAATTTGGGTTCAGGTCATGCAATGTCACAATCATAAGTAAATACTTTGATTATTGTCTAGTGGCACTAGTTTTATGCCACATAAACACATACTATTAGCAAAGCCATTGTTGGTCAATTAATTTAGGCAAAAGATACGCCTTAAAATTTAATAATTCATGGACCTGTATCTTATCCATCTTGAATGTTCTTCGTGGCCATTGCTACTTGCATTGCCATCAAGGCATCCGGAAATAGTAGCACCGTGACATCTTAGGTTCTTATTCCAAACAGAACAAGCTGATGAATATCGTTTTTCCGAACATTTTCTTGCGTGTTAGTTGGTTCGGAGACCTTTTAGTGTTCTAGATCTTCTATTGTAAGAAAAGCATCGACGTGTCTTTGCAGACAGGCAAATTAAAGAGAGGGAAAGGAAGACACGAAGTAAACTAGCACGCGTAGAAGAGAGAATAGAGGTCAAAGGAGCAGGTAGATGATTCATGAATGGAAAATGGTCCCCCGATCGATCGAGGTAAGCAAAGGAGCCCAGGCTAATTTCTCCATCCAGATGGAAGCAAAGTAAGACCTGTCCCGTTATGGCCAAAATGCCCACGCAGAATGCTTTTGCTTTTTCTCCAATCATGTACGCGTTAGTCTTTGTCTTGCCATAACAGACTTGGGATGATAACAACAGTAGTCTAATAGACCAGCAGTTTAGTTAGCATGCGAACGTTCTACATCACAAATATTCTACGCACACACCTCGCCTAAACAACAAAGAAAACTTCACTTTTGTGGCAGGTAACCTTCGATCTTTGACCTCATGGTTGAATCAATCACTGTCAGATCCATCTTAGGTTTTTTCGATAAAGGAAATATATTAATACACAAAATACCAATTATATTCAGCCTCTGCAACAACGCAACACCCTAATGACAGTACGGATGCACACATCTAAAAAAAACTAAGAAATAAAAGTCCCGCCATAGTATCTCAGGTCTAGCAACAACAATACATCCACCACCAAGACAACACCTGAAATATAGACTCTCCAAAAACGACGCCTCCAAGAAGGAAACAGTGCACCAACATCGTCGTCGTCCGATCAAAGATCTTAGGTTTTCACCCTGAAGATAGTCTCCGCTTTCAAAACAATGCCTCCAACAAGGTCATGATTGCCAGGCACAACCAGTTAAGGCCAGACCCTGGGTTTTCACCCTGAAAGGTAGGACTCTGAACTTCACATGTGCTGCCGCCCCCACTTTCATTCCACAGTTGTGAATCCCGGAACACCAAGCAAGTTCCACAACATCGCGAAGACTTGGACCTTCTTTAGTTAATCCCCCAATCCCGTCTTCATGATATTTTGTGCTTCTGACTTCCCCATGGACCAAAATTCACTTGATGTCAACTTAGAGCAGAGCTTCACGCCGCTCCCTCCGAAACCAAACGGTCGAAATAAAAGCATGGGTGCGCGCGACCGAATACCACCCGAACCTGTGAACTCCAGGCAAAAGATGCACTGTTTCATTCGCTATCGGAGCTTTCGGAAATTCATCCCTCCGGCTAGATGAAGAAAGATCAGCATCCGGAATGTCTTCATCTTCGCGAAAGAAGAACCCTAGGACCACCACCATGAAAGCCGGAATGGACGGCCCCCACACCGCCACCATGATTGGGAACCACGGTCCATCTTCCTCCTCCAACTCGGCCGGTGGAGGCCGACAGCCATCGGGATAGAGGCTACGCCCACGCCCACGACGCGGAGACGGCCGACTGCTGCCCGCCAGGGCCGAGCCTCATTGTCGCCGCCTCGCGACCATGTACCTTGCCACTGCCGCCCGGTCCCGCTGCCGCCCTTCCGCCTCGCCGAGTTCCTCCACACCACCGTGTCCCTCGCCATGATCCAGGTGATGTAGCCGAAGGCCACCACCACCAGACCCGCCATCCACCGTCGTCGCCCCTGAAAGACCCCGCCTCCGCGTGAAGGGGAGTCCATGGGCGCACCACCACCGCCCCTGCCTTTGGCAGCCGGGCGCGGCCGCCACCGCCGACCCCGATGGCGGCAGCGTCCGGGAAAAGGAAGATCAACTGCCTTTCTAGGGTTTGGGTCGTCGCCCGGATCCGCCTCGCGCGAGACGACCCGGGGCGAAGATCGGGTGGGGAGGGAGGAGAGGGGGAGGGAGGGGACGGTGGTGGAGGGTGGAGGGGCCGCGCTGCAGGGAGGGGTCGGTTGGGGAGGGAGGCGGCGGCTGGGTGGAGGGGCGGCTGGGTGGGGAGCAGATCCATCTTAGCTAGACTTCCTGTTTTCCCTGTTCAAATTGTTCGTCGCGATTGCCTTTCGAGTTTCACATTCACACCTGTAAACCTTCTTTGCAAGCCTTTTTGAGTTTAGCAGTTTACCTAAAGCAACAGTAGAGAATCATGTACTAGATCATTCCCTTGGCTACAAAGGTACTGCAGAATTTGCTTCAGGTCCAACCAAACACACGCGCACACACGTACCCAGGTGACCGGCCGGGCAGATGAGTTGGGTTTGGTGAACGTCAAAGCAAATGTCAATGTGTCTATTTGTATATGCATGGTAGCCAATCTGCATTCCAACCACAGCAAGTGTTAATATCCTACCTACATAATTATAGATTTTTGTACTTCTTAGCGCTTGATGACTTCTGTGTGGCCTGTCAAACTTTGTTGATTAAGCTCCGTTTTGGTTGGATTAATGTTACGCTATATGCATTGATGATGCAGAGCGCGGGGTAACGAAAGATTCCATTTTCTAGAAAAAAAAACATAAGCACATATTTGTTTCCTTTGAAAAAAATCACATGTAGAAGAGAATACAAAAATACTAGCTACTGGCTAGTTTATTTTGGTTCACTTGTGTACATCTGTGCCAGAGCCTTCTGTGATGGGTTTCACCAACTCTGCCTTCGCACATAACATAAGTAAGGTGGCGCCTGAAGCAAAGAAATGACAGGGGTGAGTGAAATTAAAACACAGACATGTAACCAAAGAAGACATAAACGGACCAACTGAACAGTCAGGGTGGTGTCTTAGGTTTGGAAGATCATGCATGCAACTCCACATGTAAAGCTTTGCAGGCTCAGCACCAAAAGATTGTGTCTTTGGCATTCAGGTGACTGGTTCCAAACACAAGCGAAAGGGACCAGGGCTTCCTGCCTGCACGAACTTGTCAACCATGCTGGTCTCTTACTTCCTCACCTGCCCATTGCCAATGCTATATATATATAACTTCATTTGTTGCCTGGCTTAGAACTTTCATTTTGCCTCTTGAGAGTCCCCCTTGATCACAGCTCTCTTTTTACCTTGCTTGTACATACATATCTGTGCCTATCTATGTAAAGCACACCTATTGCTTGCTTTGCTTTGTGATATCGAGCAGTTCTATGATTTGAACAGCTCCATTCTTTGGGTTGATATACAATAAAAGAAGATCAACAATCAGGGTGCAAGTGACAAGGAAGGTACTTAGGATTATCAACAAAGTTCATCTCGGGGTTACCTTGTGCTGCCTGAAGAAGAGATAGGTACATACTGAAGATTTTTGGTCAGAGGTGCTTCCATCAAGATGAGAGGTTTTGCGTGTGCACATGCAGAGAAGAGGCATCGCCTGGATAGAACTTTGTGAGTTTCTGCTCTCATCACCCCTGCCTCCATCTGCAGGTTTAATTTCTAACTGCTACATCATCATCTTATTATCTTCTGCATCATTCATGCCGATACCGCAGTATTCCATGGTATGGATATGTGATTAAGTCAAACTGTTCTTTCTTGATGTGCTGCTCCAAGTCTTGCTCAGTTTTTTATTATTATGAAGTATTGTTCTTCTTGTGAGATCATAACTTTAGGTGATCTTTTGGTCTACGATATAAGTTGACATACAATTTTCACATATGTTGCAGTGCATATTATTGTTTGCTTATCGAGTAAGTGTGGTTTTTTCCTTCAGAGTGAGTAAGCATCTCATTTTGGTAACTTCCAAAGCACAAGTAATTATCCAATATAGTAATATTCTCTAGTAAATAAAATAAAACCATAGTAACGTGTGCATCTAAGAAAGAAAACTCTTTTTTTTTTCAAAGTTGGCGTGTAATAACCAAATTTCTTCGTCATGTTGTTGAACAAACACATAGTAAAACACGCACCGAATCAGTCACGTAAGGACTAACATCACGGTTTGCTCGCCTGCTTTGACCTAAAGCAACCAATCAGGGTGTTCATGCAGTTTGGCGAAGACAAAGTCACAATTTTTAACACTGTTCCAGTTCGGGAGAATTGTTCTTTTCTCCTCCATCTTTCGCATGCCAAGTAAAGGCAGAATAGATAGCTTCTGAAGAGACAAGCGAAAAGGGACAATACGGCAGAAGAGATGGATGGAGTCAAAGATCATTTGGCGAAAGCAACCGCGATACTGCGAATTAAAATAAGTTTTTTTTTTTTGAGAAGAATCAGTGGGTTTCCCCACTGTGTATATTTATAAATTTTCAAAAAGTAGTATGTACAAAAAAACATATTGCTAGAGTTAAGCAATAGCTGGCTAACTAGCAGGCCCTAAGCCCAAAGAAAGAAGAAGAAAAAAGAACAAACTTATCTGGGACTATTGAAATCTCTCAACCCAAAGTTTGAGGCCAGAATAAGACTTTCTAGGAGTCTTATAAAGAAGCAGCGAGACTTCCTCCTTGAATTTTCTTCGGCATCTGTATAGATTCGGAGGAGTACTTCTGAAGATGAAAGCATTGCGAGAAGTCCAGATAGCCCACGAGATCAACATGATCAGCTCCATGAAGAAAGGCACATTAAGAGATAGTTTCAAACTTGTAATGAAGCTCTGAATGTCTGTCTGTTGCGGAGGAATCCAGGTTGGGCTTACATATCGCCAGCACATCTGAGCAAATGGACACTGAAAGAACAGGTGAGTTCTTGTCTCTAATTCATCTTGATCACACATAACACAAGAGTAGTTATCCATGAAGAAACTCTTCCTTTGCAGCATAGCCCTGGTATTAAGGCGATTATGGATCAACAGCCAGAAGAAGACCTTATGCTTCTGCTGACAACAACTCTTCCACATCCATTTCAAGGCTTGGAAAGTGCCACCCTTGTGCATGAGAGATTTATAAACTGCAGAAGTTTTGGTAGCCATAGAATTCCCAAGAACAGTCCAAGTATCCAAATCAGTATTTGGTTCAAGATTCAGAAGCAAGGCTTGGAAAAGATGGAATTGCTGCAAAGCCTCTTCAGATAGAGGAAGGTAAAAGAGTTCGGCCAAATCATTAAGAAGCAAGGCCTGCTGAATAGAAATGTTTTCATCCTTACAAAAGGAATAAAGATGTGGCCAAGTATCTTTCAAGATATGAGTGTTCCATTTGTCTTGCCAAAGGAGTATAGTGTTGCCTTGCATAAAATCACATACAGCCAGAGTTTTGAAGGATGGCAGCAGCTTCAGACAGTCTCTCCACCAGAAAGAAACCTCTCTAGTTCTAACTGGGGGCAGACAATTGGAATAGTATAATTCCCAGGACATCTTTACCCAGGGCAGATCAGCTTTTCTGAAGAATTTGTGCAGATGCTTCATTAACAAACAGTCATTCTGAACTGAAAGATTAAGGACACCTAGTCCACCTTGATCCTTAGGTCTACATACCAAATCCCAAGCAGCAAGAGGAGGATTCCTTTTCTGTAAATCCTTGTCTCTCCATAGACAGTGTTTTCTGTATTTATCAACTTCATCAATAACCCATTTGTAGATCTTTAAAGAACAAAGATAAAACATGGGTAAAGATGAAAGTACTGAGTTAACCATCCTTAATTTGCTACCATAATTTAGATACATAGCACAAGCTGGCAATCTCCTCTGGACAGTCTGTATGAGTGGAATGAAGAATTCTTTTCTAGGCTTGGTTGTACTCAGAGGAAGACCCAAGTATGTAAAGGGTAAGCTTCCCTGCTGACAATGCAGAGCGTCAGTAAGAGCTGTAACTTCTTCATCAGCAATATTTATTGGGATAAGACTGGACTTAGAGTAATTGACTCTCAAGCCAGAGATATCCCCAAAGACCTGCAGTAGCTGCTGGAGGTGCCTAAGCTGTTGCTCATCTGCTTGAAGGATGATAAGGGTGTCATCAGCATATTGCAAAATAGGAAAGTCTGTGGAACATTGCAAGGCCAGAGGTCTGCAGAGGAGACCATCCCTCAAAGCTTCATTAACCAAAGATTGCAGAACATCAGCAGCTAGAACAAAAAGCAAAGGGGAAAGGGGATCACCCTGCCTGACCCCTCTCTTACACTGAAAAAATGATCCAGGAATACCATTCAAAAGCACAGAGGATGTTGCTGAAGTCAAAAGCTGTTTAATCCAGGAGCACCAAACAGGACCGAAACCCTTTGCCTCAAGAACTGCCAGTATGAAGGAGTGATTGACCTTATCAAAAGCCTTCTCAAAGTCAATCTTAAATGCCACTGTTTTCCTTTTAGTTTTATGGCAAAAATGTAAGTATTCATATGCCCAAGCCAGACAGTCTTGAATAGTTCTAGATTTGATAAACCCATATTGATTCTCATGAATAATACTCTGAATGACAGTCTGCAGTCTATTGGCCAGCAGCTTGGTGAGAAGCTTCAAGGTGCAGTTTAAGAGAGAAATTGGTCTGAAGTCATGCACTGTCTCAGCATTGTCTTTCTTTGGCACCAAAGTAATAAAGCAACTATTGATACTCTGAAGACAAAGGTTTCCTTGATGGAACTGATCACACAGATCATAAAAATCCTTTTTAATGATAGGCCAACATTTTCTAAGAAACTCAGCATTAAAACCATCAGGCCCTGGAGATTTGTTATTTGGAAACTCTTTAACAACTGCATCAATTTCCTCATGAGTGAAGGGTGCTTCCAAGAAAGCAAGGTCAATCCCT
This sequence comes from Lolium rigidum, assembly GCF_022539505.1. Classification (NCBI taxonomy): domain Eukaryota; kingdom Viridiplantae; phylum Streptophyta; class Magnoliopsida; order Poales; family Poaceae; genus Lolium; species Lolium rigidum. Next base: position 135,505,391 of record NC_061509.1, on the reverse strand, counting down.
TCATTATTCAGCAAATGTGCAAAGGGAGACAGAGAGGATATGTTCTCTGTTTGCCCTAGCCTATCCTTGTATGCATGTAGGAGCAAAGTTGCCTTGGTAGCATGATCACTGACAGGGGCACCAGAATTGTCCATAATAGTAGCAATATGGTTTTTAGTTTTCTGACTTGAGGCCATTGAATGAAAGAATCTAGAGTTCTCATCACCCAAAGTAACCCACTTGATTTTCCCCCTTTGCTTCCAGTAGGCTAACTGCTGCTGCAAAAGAGTTGCCAGATGTTGCTTCATAGCAGTTCTAAAAGATCTCTCCATAGTGGATAAATCTCTGAAGTTTTCAATAGCATCCACCAGTGAGATCAGGGAATTTAAATCAGCTATGTCTTCCTTTATGGATGAAAGATTCTTAGCCCAAGCCTTGAGATCCTTTCTCAGGCATCTGAATTTAGCAGTAATCCTTTTGGCTGCATCAGCATAATGGATAGATTGAGTCCATGCCCTTTCAACCAGAGGCAAAAAACCCTCCATGTTTAGCCACTTGTTCTCAAACCTAAAAATATTAGACTTAGGGATTGATGTCTGGATGGAGAGCACACATGGGATATGATCTGAAGTAGTCATAGCAAGGGGCTCAGCAATAGTGTTAGGAAATGCTTGTGTCCATGCTAGAGAAGAGAAAAACCAATCTAGCCTCTGAAGCAGTGGAGTGTGTTGCATATTACTCCATGTATATTTTCTGCCCTTGAGGGGAATGTCAACCAAACCAAGGTGGCTAATAGTCTCATTAAAAAGAAGCATCTCATTAACATTACCACCAGGCCTGTTTCTATCTTGAGGGGATCTGATGAGATTAAAATCTCCAATCATTAGGTAATTTTCATCTGAAGGGATATGAATATTATGCATCCACTGGAGAAACTGGATCTGTTCATTATCAGTGCATGGGGCATAAATATTTGTGAGTGTCCAATAATCATCAGACTTTGTTGCATGGAATTCAACTGAAAGTGCATATTTGTTCTGAAAAACTTCCACTCCAGTGAAAACTGAACTATCCCAGACAGTAATTATTCCTCCTGATCGACCAACAGATGGTACAAAGGCAAAAGAGTCAAAATTGCGTGGGCAGAACTGTCTGAGAAAAGTGAGGTCTACTTGCTCTCTCTTAGACTCTTGCAAGCAAATGACATGGCATCCACTTTCACGAATTTTATCAAAAATGAGTGTCCATTTAGAAGGGTCATTAAGGCCTCTAATATTCCAATTTAAGATTTTCCAAAAGATCTTATTCATTGGAAACAGGGATATGTAGTGAAGAAATCTGTCAAGTACACACTGACAGATAAAACATTGGCTAGAAAAAAACCATTCCTCACAATAACCAGGTCCATCATCATAACCAGGTCCATCATCATAACCAGAGCATTACAGATATTGGCAAGGAAGCCCCAAAAATAGTATCCAAACATAAAAACTAGCAGGCCAAACTGGTATTCATTACATAGCATGCATACATAGATACTGCCCAAAACAATGGGCCAAAAGAAGCTAACTATCAGAAGAAGCATGCTGACATCACTTCTTCTTGGATTTCTTGGGCTTGCTTGCATTGGGAACATCTGTAGTTGATTTTCCTTGACCACTCCTAGTCCTCACAACTGGTGGTTCATCTTCTCCACTATCATCCTTGCCATCCACCTCAGGGGAATCCTGGATGTTAAACTTGTGACATAAATTTCTCACAACAGACTTCTTGACAGGGGGAGCAATGGCAGCACAAGCAAGACAATTCTTGTCAAAGCAAGTTTTAGCTCTATATCCCTTATTGAGGAGCTTTAGTCTGGTACTTCTTCTAACTTCAGAGCAAGCCAAGGGAAGATTTTTACCCTTTTTCTTGTGATGCAGAGCTGAAGTAGATAAAGACAGTTCTTCAACTTGAATTCTTGGAGCTTGTGGGGTGAGGAACCCCTGGGTTACCTCCAAAGTTGCCACAGAGAGAGAGCAAACAGGTGGGGCCAGTGAAGGACAGTTCCTTGGGAGAGCAAAAGCTCTAGAAGCAACAGGATTATTCAAATCAAAATCACTGACAATCTGCCATATCTTGGACTGCAGGAGACTCTTGGCCCAATCAAAATCCTCTGGAGTTAAAAGCTTAGCAGTAAAAAAATCTGCCCATTGAGCAGGTACAGAAACTGTGTTAACCAGAGCTCCATCAGGCTTGAAGAAAGAAGACCAAGCAATTGTACCTTCTTTGGAATAGAACTGTTCAGTTCCATAGCAAGGTGAAATGCTTGCCACTGGGTCCACAGGTAGCTCAGGGACAAGTGCCAACCCAATATGCAACTGCTGAGGATGAGCTATACCATTCACTGAAGCTCCAGATTCATCTGACAGAGTATTAGCAGAACTGATGGTGACAGTTAAATCACTAAGCAATTCATCAGGTTGATCCATGTCAACATCAGCAGGTTGCTGGACAGGAGCATCAGGAGGTTGGGCAAGAGCATTAGGAGCACCGAGAGCAAACACAACATTTTCCCCAGGCAGATGGTCACCAGGATTAATCAAATCATTCAGTTCTAGAAAATCCCCTTCATCTAACTGGTGTGGCTGAGCATTGAGATCAATAGGGATATTATGAGGTATCACATTCAGATCAAGTGGCCCATGTATCATATTATCAATAAAGCCAAGATTTTGACCAGCAAGGTTGACATTGGCAGCAGCTAGATTCTGGGCCTGAACCTGATCAGGGAGCCAAAGTGGCCATCCATGTGGAGCCTGGTGGGCTTGATTTGGAGCAGCATGTGCTTCATCAGCAGGTGCAAACGGGGCCTGGGGCATTGGATGTGGAGTAGAGCCATCAGCAGGGGGGATATCCTCATCAGCTGGGAGCCCACCAAGCAGTTTTTGGCTAAGAATAAAAATTGGCACTGACCAGGATTCAGCAGCCCACTCATTGCCAGAGGAGACCACACATGAATGAGGGATATGATGCAAATCAACCACTCTAACTTTAACAACAAGAGCACCATATGTACTAACTTCTTTATCCCAAGAAATAAAGGCGCCAAAGTCCTTAACAGCTCCTCTGATGTGTTCATCAGTCCACATATCACTGGGGAAAGCTAACATCAAAAGCCAACATTCTCTATTATAGGTAAAAGCGCGGTGGTTCAGACCCTTATTGTGCTCAACGAAGGAGACCTCCCTGCCTTGGAACTGAAGAGGGCTATTACTGACAAGCCAGTCTCGATCAGAAGGGGAACTAAGGCGCACATAAGCAGAGCCAATAGGGCAGCGCTGCGAGATACCAAGCGAGAAGCCGAGTTCATCCTCAATCAGAGAACGAAGGAAGAACCTGGTAGTCGCAAAAGGTTGATGCGCAGGGAAGCTAGGCACAATGGTGGCGATGGCGACATCTTCGTTCTTGGCGGTGGCCGGGCGGGCGAGGTGGTAGCGGCAGAGCTGCGGTCGGTTGGCCACCTCCACGATCTCGTACTGACCGGGGATGAACGGAGAGGGATCCACCGGGAAGTTGGCCATCGCTGATTGGCTCAATGTAGCGGCGGCAGGCGGCGAGTTCGGCGAGGAGCTACAGTGATGCTGCGCAGCAGGGTGCCAGGGAGATGAAGAGGCAAGGCCTAAGCCAAGAAAAGAAAAGGAGGAAAAATCCTTAATTTTCTCTGGGCAAGTGGGGAAGTTTCCAGGTGGCCGAGATCCAACTGCCAGGGTTAAGTCAACATCATCCATCGACGGCTGCAAGGGGTCTTCATTAGGAGGAAGATTAAGGTCCAAAGTGGCAGCGTCAGGACCTTCCTTAAAGGGCAAATTGACTTCCCTTTGAACCCAGATACGTTTGGCAGCATTAAAACAATTATCTTTAATGTGTCCAGGCTTATTACAAGCATAACAGATTATCTGATTCCAGCAATTACGGCGAGTGTGCCCCATCCGGAGGCACCGAGGACACGTTGGCTTGGGCTTCTGTATTGATGGGCCTGACTGCTGGGCTGGAAACTCCAAGCGATCGAAAGCAGAGACTCGCTCAGGGCCAGATGGATAACTTAATCTGTCAAAGGCCGAAACACGGACATGGGAAGATCGTGGCCTCGTGGGGGCCAAATGGGCCTGTGCATTGCTTGGGTGCGGAGCCTGTTGAGTAGTTTGAAATAAATCTTGCGCGCCCGACGGTGGAATTGCAGCTTGTAGTCTGTCAAACACCGATTGAATAGGAACTGTTGACGTAGAGGGTACGTTGACAGAGGCTGGTAGATCATAACCCCAAAAAAGACGCCCAATAATATCCTCTGAAGGTTTACTAGCAATCAGAGTGCGCAAATCTCGCTGTTGAGAAGGTTGCAGCGAATCAAGAGGAGAGACAACCAACCGGTCACCATCATCATATCGCAGACACTGCAAGATCTGATCATAGCTAAGTCTTGCAAGAATGGCTTCAGAGAGACGCTGTTTCTCCCAGGCAGTGAAATCTTGAATGAATGGGAGCTGAACGATCCTATGTTGTGCAGGGGTGGCCGGCTTAGCCTGAGGCTGGCTGCCCAGGGGGATAGTGTTGGCTCCAGTCAAAGGCTGACGTACAGCATCAGCAAATGTTTTCCTGCCATTAGACGAATAATTTCTGCTAACAGAAGTCCATGACTGTTCTTCTTCCTTCTCCCACAGATAGAATTCTCTAGAAAAGTTCGGACCACCATTGCCCCATAACAAGAAGAACACCTCAAACTCTGAACACTTATAGTGCTTAAGATTCTTGATAAAAAAACCAACCTCCTTGCTGCAGACTGAAAATCGATAGGTGCGATCTCGAAGAAAAATGACGTTAAAATCTTGAGGTATACCTCCCAGAGATACTTGTAACAGCAGGGCAACCATGGAGGGGTCGAGACGATGCTTTGAACGACCAAAGGATGCAACCAGGAAGAATTCATGGCTGTTATGAGCCCTAGAGAAAGCCACAGGACAACGGAACCGATGCCAGATCTGCTTTTGCAACCCAATCCCTGGTTTGAGATCAAGGGAAGGGGGCATCAGGGGAGCACGACCATGCCGCGCCTCCCCAGTGGACTCAGCTTCAACAAGAACCTTGTGGCAAGGGAGGGAGATCACTGATCCAGCAGCAATAACCTCGCCCATGGAGAGATACCGGGCATCCACCAACTGCCCATCAGAGTTCAACAGCGCCAGACGCATCGCCTGAGGGCGGATGCAAAGGAAGCCCGAATCCGAGTCTGCCGAGAGCGGCCGCGTAGAGAGAAGGGAACAGAATTTTACCTGCCATCGAGATGGCGTAGCCCCCACCATCGTGAGGAGGCTGATCTTGAGGGAGGCGGCCGATGAAGGAGGGGAGGGCAGCCCACTCAGCGGCGATCGCCGCCGGCGGAGACCTCAGATCTCAGATCCGCCATTCTCTCCATCTTCAACATGGTTTGCTAAAGGTTTTTAGTTTAGTCCTTTGAATTAAAATAAGTCATCGATAACGATGAGAAATCGACGCGTACTAGATGTAAAGCCTGGGCCGTTAGGAGTATGCATGGTACTAACTGTCCCTGATGACTTGTTCATAGAGTGGGTGAAGATTGCATACCTGACTTTCAGTTTCAGGTCATGAAACTGGAAATAACAGGGAAGGTCTGCAGAATTTTTTTTTCGAGAATACAAAGTCTGCAGAATTTATTCGTAATCCTCAGAGGGTAAATTAACATAGGTAGAAGTTAATATACAAAAAAACGAAATCAATTCCCGGTAAGAATTGCTACTGATTCAATTGCAGATGATTTTGATCGCAAAGCATGTACTTCTGTCCTTTAACTATTTAACTTTTTGACCTTGATGAAAACTCAGGTGCTTACTTGACATGTTGTGTTAATTTCAGGAACTGTATTAGCAAGAAGGGCTGTGTGGGAAGCTGCTATGCTAAGGACGTCAAGTACAAGCCGTTGGGCGCCCTGTTACCTGAAGGTTTCAGCGGCAAGATGTTCTATGTGAAGCTTGTCCTCCTCGTTCTCATGTGCGGCTCCTTCATGGGCCTTCTCCACTCGCCATCGATCCACCATGGCGACGACGAAAACAACACGCAGTGAGCAAAACATTTTACATATTAAGGGCGACCTTGGTGTCTGACCTTGGCGATGAATGACAATTAGATTGATGATTTATTCTCAATCTGCTTGTCTGGAAACACAGGTCCCCTGAAGCGTCGAAGTTGATGTGGACATCGAACGCCGATCAGAAGGACTCGGGTTACGTGTCGAACGTGAGGATCGACTGGTCTCGGATTTCCATGGCGGTGCAAGAAGTTTCTAGAGCAGAAGATCAGTTACGAGTAGGGCTCCTGAACTTCGACGGGGTGGAGATGGACCAGTGGAGGACGCTGCTTCCGCGGAATGCGGCCGTCTCCGTGGTGCACCTGGAGCGCGTCTCGAGCAACGTCACCTGGGAGCACCTGTACCCGGAGTGGGTCGACGAGGAGGAGCTGTACGCCGCGCCGACGTGCCCGGACCTGCCGGAGCCGGCGCCGGCGCCGGAGGGACTAGAGTACGACGTCGTCGCGGTGAAGCTCCCGTGCAGTGGCGCTGCGGGCTGGTCCAAGGACGTGCCGCGGCTGCACCTGCAGCTGGCGGCGGCGAGGCTCGCCACCGCGGGCAGATCGGAGAAGGCGGCGCACGTGGTCGTGGTGAGCCAGTGCTTCCCGGCTCCAAACCTGTTCAGGTGCAAAGACGAGGTCATACGCGACGGCGACGTGTGGGTTTACAGACCGGACGTGGGCGAGCTCCGGCGGAAGCTTGCGCTTCCCGTCGGGTCCTGCAAGCTCGCAATGCCGATCAAAGCACTCGGTACGTACTTGAGCTGCGGCAGCGCGCGCCACACAATTTCATCTCATGGTTGCAGTCTCTTACTGATTATTCGCGTGATTGACCGAACAGGGGAGTCGTACGTGTCGTCGGCGCCGCGGCGGGAGGCGTACGCGACGATCCTCCACTCGGAGCAGCTGTACGCGTGCGGCGCCATTGTGGCGGCGCAGAGCATCCGGATGGCGGGGTCGGACCGCGACATGGTGGCCCTCGTCGACGAGACGATCAGCGAGCGCCACCGGAGCGCGCTGGAGGCGGCAGGTTGGAAGGTGCGCACCATCCGTCGCATCCGGAACCCGCGGGCGTCGAAGGACGCGTACAACGAGTGGAACTACAGCAAGTTCTGGCTTTGGACGCTGACGGAGTACGACCGGGTAGTCTTCGTCGACGCCGACCTGCTGGTGCAGCGCCCCATGGAGCCGCTCTTCGGCATGCCGGAGGTGAGCGCCACGGGGAACCACGGCACGGTGTTCAACTCCGGCGTCATGGTGGTGGAGCCCTGCAACTGCACGTTCCGGCTGCTCATGGACCACATCGGCGACATCCAGTCGTACAACGGCGGCGACCAGGGGTACCTCAACGAGGTCTTCTCCTGGTGGCACCGGCTGCCGTCGCACGCCAACTACATGAAGCACTTCTGGGAGGGGAACTCCGCGGAGCACGCCGCCGCTAAGCGCCGGGTCCTGGCGGCCGACCCGCCCGTGGCCCTCGCCGTGCACTTCGTTGGGATGAAGCCGTGGTTCTGCTTCAGGGACTACGACTGCAACTGGAACGCACCCGAGCTGCGGCAGTTCGCCAGCGACGAGGCGCACGCGCGGTGGTGGAAGGCGCACGACGCCATGCCGCAGCGGCTGCAGGGGTTCTGTCTTCTGGACGAGAGGCAGAAGGCGCTGCTGCGGTGGGACGCCGTAGAGGCGAGGAAGGCCAACTTCTCCGACGGACACTGGAGGGAAAGGATAGCCGACCCTCGCCGGAGGATCTGCGCCGGCGATGAGGGGTGCCGCGAGAGGGAGATCAAGGGCAGGCGGGTGGAGGGTAACAGGGTCACCACGTCGTACGCCAAGCTCATTGACAACTTCTGACTTTTCCTTGTGAAAGCAGAAGCCCCGCATCACAACCGTTGTCTGCTGATTGGACGGCCCTTGTGTACCGCCACATATGCCCGTAGCTAGGGACGCAGAGGAGAAAGGCTTCTTAGTTTGGGCCTTCGACTCGAGATATTCAAGGTTTCATGCTGTTCACCGTTTTTACGAGCTGGTGCAAAGCATATGCCACGAGGAGGAATGTGTACTAGTTACCCTAGCCCCGATCATTGCGAGGGATCAGATGTGAATAATCTAAATCTAACATTACTACTCCCTGCATTTCAAACTAAGTGTCACGCATTTATTTAGATTCACATATATCTAAATATATTTTAACATGTAAATATATGTGAGTCTAGATAAACCATTAAGAAGGTAAAAAATATGTGACATGTAACGGAGCAAGTCTTGTTCGAGAGATACCATTAAGAAGGCAATACTATTTTCCCAGACTAAAAGATGCGGCGCATGGTAGAGCTTCTTTGTTTCCAGCTGGAGAAAATGGTAGTGTATTCTCCGGCTGAAAGAAATAGTGAGTGAAATAAGTATACCTTTCTAAAGGTACGGTAGAATAAGCCAATAGTATTCTCCCGAGATAAAAGAGGCGACGAAAGGTGAAGTAAGTATATGTTTTTAGAATGGAACAATATTATTTTCCCTGGGTAAGAAAAGCGGCCAATGTTGTAATTTCTTTTCTAAATTACTACCGAACAATTATCCACCGGTGAAGAATTACTTGCGGGTAACTACCGTTCAGAACTATAGTTGAAGCTGAAGACTCGTGTAAATATTACCACACTTGTGCGTCATTAGGAATTACCGTTGCTGAGATGTGCATCCTGAAAGAATTTATATTAGGTAGTTAACAATGTATTTTGTAATTGACACGACACACACAAAAAATCACTACGATAGTTGAATATTTCTAAAATGAATTACTACGATATATTACCGTCGAAGATGAAGAAAAAAGTCCATAAAAAGTGTATGCCTGAGAAATGACAGCGAAAATCAAATTACAACGAAATTCGAATATTTTCAATGATGAATTATTGCAAAACAATACCATCGCAAACTTGCAGACCCGAAAAATTACTAAGGAAGTTGGATACTTCCACTAACGAATTACAGTAAAAAATTAATACAAAAAACTTTTAAAATTTACTCTCAGTGATTGGAAAAGTAAAAAAATCAGTCCAGCCATTGCTTCGGCGGCGCGGCAGAGCAGCTGGCTTGCTCGCAGTAGCCTCGACCGGAATGTCCGGTCCCAGTCGGACCACTCCGGCCAACCGGAGTGTACTAGCCAGGTCCGGAAGGTCTGGCTGGGCCAGGTATGAAGGGATTTGGTGCCTAAGAGGCAATAATAAGGGAATATTTATTATCACCAATCCATGTTCACGATAATGTTTATATACCATGCTTATTGTATTATCCGGAAATATAATACATGTGTGGAATATGAGCACAATGTGTCCCTAGTATGCATCTATACTAGTTAGTGAAATAAGTGTTTGTTATTGGTTTTCATAGCCATGGACATAGTGTCACTTATTAGCGAGGTCATATTATTAAGGAGAATAATATGATGGATTTGACCTAATCTAAGTGTAGCAATTGATTGTGTTACTTAGTTCTAATTGCAAAGCTTTCCTGTTGTCATCTATAATATCCCTTTGACTATGAGATTATACAACTCTCGGATATTAGAAGAATGCATAGCTTGTTGCAAACGCCACTTCGTTATTAGGTGGTCATAAAGCTATCTCACATGTATTTTATAAGATACTTGTTGGGTTGTATGTTAAGAGTGAGATTTGTCCATTCATATGGCTTAACAAATGCGGAATAAAATTAGCGTTTAATTTGCCAAGCATAAAACCTATATAACTAGGGTTCACCTATGTGCACCAACAATTTATGCTAAGCAATACAATAAACTATGTGATAGCAAGATATATAACTTCAAGCATGAAGGCTATCACAAAGTAAGTGCATAAGTAAAGAGCTCGAGTATAGGAATAACCGAGGTTACGCGGAGACAACGATGTATCCCGAAGTTCACAGTCTTGCGAGTGCTACTCTCCGTGGAGCGATGTGGAGGACAAATCACTCCAAACAAAACAAAGGCATCATCGTATTCTCCTCGAGAATTACCACCAAACAGGATGTCCTCGATCCACTATGGAACCTTGAGGGTGGTCACTGAACTCGCACAAAGTTTGAGGCTATCTCCACAACTTAATTGGAGACTCCCAATATACCGCCACAAAGGCCTTGCACTTGAGAAATCTCCACAACTTAATTGGAGGTCCCAATAACACCACGAAGACCACTAAGCCGTATAAGGTCCAAAGACCCAAGAGGAACAAGCTCCCAAAGTGAATATCTCACGAACTTTCACCTCCACGTATCACCGTGGAGAAGTCTAACCGATGCACCAAATGCAATGGCAAGAACACCACTAAGATGCTCAAATCATTCTCTCTAAAATTCCAACAAAGCTAGAAAAACTATTGGGTAAATAAGATTGGAAGAACAAATAAGAGGAGAAACACAAAATTTCTCCAAGATCTAGATCTAGTGGATTCCCCTCACAAAGAGAGGGATTTGATTGGTCAAGATGTAGATCTAGATCTCTTCTCTCTTTTCCCTCAAATAGGTGCAAGAATCATGGAGGATTTAGAGTGAGAGGAATCTTCTCAAAGTCAACAATGCAGTAGAGAGAGAGAGAGTAGAAGAAGCAACCAGCCCAAGGGGGAAGAAGAGGGGCTTATATAGGTCCAACCCACGAAATATGACCGTTACGGTCATTTTTAGACCGGAGACTCTGTACCCCCCATCTGAGAGCGAGGCACACTTCGAAACAGCAAGACCGAGATCTTTACCGGAGTGTCCAGCCCCCCAAGATCGGAATGTCCAGCCCTGGACCAGAGACTTTGAACCCGGACCGGAGACTTCAGATCCCGGAAAAGACTGAAACTGAAACGGCCATAACTTGAGCATCCAGAGTCCGATTTTGATGATCTTGGACTCGCTTTGAAGCTAGAAACAAGATCTACAAGATCATGTAGAGAACCATAATATTCCAACAAGGTAGGATATAAACAAATGGGGAAAGTTTTAACCTATCTATAAGAGACAAACCAGTAACACCTTCAAAATGGAAAATACAACAAGTTGTGTTAGGAAACTCGGTTTTAGGTGAAACCAATTTTGTTGGAAAGATGATGACAAGAGCTACCCGAAAAAGAGTGATTCATGCGGAATACACCACAAGCTGTAATACACCACATGGATAAGAACCGGGAAAAACTTCAATATCGAAAACGCGACAAGTGATTCATGCGAAATCCGTTTCGATGAACTAGATCTTGTCATGGAAATAACCACAAGCTGTAATACACCACATGGATAAGATCCAAATAACAGCCAATAAATATGATGCAAGGATGCAAAGGTTTGAGCTCACTCCAAATGATACGATCGAGTTACTCACTCGAGAGCCCTCTTGATAGTACAACAACTAAACTATAAACCGGTCTCCAACTACACCATGAGACCGGTAAGAAAGAAACCCTATCAAGAGCAAACCTTAACCTTGCATGTTCCTTTTGAGCTCGATGATGAAGATCTTGACCGCAACAAGATGGGATGCCTTTCTTGATTGTGCTAGGTTGACAAAGTCTTGTGTGGATTGCTCCCCCATAATCCACCATGAGTGACATAGGCG